>NW_009621627.1:43515-55101 GCF_000690535.1 Cariama cristata
GCATGGGTTTGGCGGCAGCTCATCCCTCTTCCCTCCCAGGCACCCGGTGCACACCTCTCACAATTAATTTTCATTCTCCCCAGGGTGCCAGGGGCTGGCTGCACACCACAGAAGAGTCTACATGCAGCGATGAGATGCTCCGCAGTAATTTGTTCCTTTATCTACTGCCTGAGCAGACAGGCAGGTGGATAGAGGAGTGAAAAAAACCAAGTGGCTCCCAGCCAGATGTTGAAACGTCTCAGGTGTGGCTGCGAAAGGGCTGGTGCTGGCTCAGCGGAGGAGGTGGGAAGCATGGCCAAGGCCAGCCGTGTAGCGGGACTGGGATGCTCTGGGGTGAGATGCACCGATCTGAGCCATCTCACCTTTCTTTCAGAGCGTGAAGGGTCGCAGAGGCGGATTCTGTGCCAGTGAGTACCAGGCAAGCCCAGTAGTTGGGCATCTGCATCCCTCACCTCCTTCAGGGACAGTTTCAGCCCATCAGTGGAACGAGGTTGTAGTTATATCTACAACATCCCGGGTGAATCCAGCAACCACTGAACCTTTCTCTGACTGCTATTTGAATCCAAATGGTTTCCTTGTCTGCTTTTTCCCAAGTAAAAGCACTCATGTCATTTAATATGAGCTGGTAGAGGCCTAGGACGACATCAGCTCCATTTTTTTGGCGAGCTTATTGTGGGATGAGGATGCCTAATGCAAACTACTACCAGACGTGCACTGTTATAAAACTATTAAACTACTCTTAAAAGAATCCCAGCCTCTTTCAAAAAACAACTCTTGCAAGGAAGAGGCAGGAGTGTTTGTGGCAGATTATAGGGAAGTGCATCATTATCTCATAACAGCCATATACAATAATACAAGCACCTTAAGGATATCAAAAAATAGGTTTAAAACGCTCAACCAGCTGTCCTCATGAACTGCTTCAGCTTTCCAGAACTGCGTTTCACCTTTGGGCTCTCACCAAGCTCCCTCTGATGGCCACAGACATCGTCTTTCATCGCCTCCCTATGCTGATGGCAGGGCAAGACACAGGGACGAAGCCCCAGCGTTGCACAGGGTGACATGTGCCTACCGGAGAAGGCTCTCTAGATATTTATTTTTTTAACTTGTGTGGGTTCATCTCTCACCTAGCTCTTTTATGATCCTGCCTCCACCCAATATCTTCCCTCTTAACACTTCCCCAGGTTCTTACCTTTCTCCCCAGCCTCTGGAGACCTGCCATCATCACAGAGTTAATGCATGTCCTGCCCTTAGCTCAGTGTACGCTTGCAGCCTAATATGAAGAACGGATTACAGCACTGAGGAATGACAGCAGCATATGCCAAACAGTTTGTTTGTCTTTTTAAGTTTAGCTTTTTGATGTCTTCCTCACGCTGGCTGTAGAGGAGCTGTGAACTCAAGCCAGCTCTGCTACAGGGACCATGGACCAAAGCCTATGGCCACACAGTGCCACCGCTGCTAATGTGACCACGGTGCTCGGTGCAAAGGGCAGTGCAGCTGCAGTGCTGCTATCCCTCTCTGGTGCATCACAGTCCTTCGCAGAGCCACGCAATCACATCTTGGCTGAGCTCGGCCGGGACCTCCGGAGGTCATCTGGTCCAACCCCACTATTCAAGCAAGGCCACCTGGAGCAGGCTGCCCAGGACCATGCCCAGATGGCTTTTGAATATTTCCAAGATATGGAGATGATATATCTCTGAGGATGGAGACAGACAGTTCACACCTTTTCAGAAAGGACCTTTAATTATGTCTCCTTTTGGTACCTAATTTTGGACAACAAACAAACAAAAATGCCTGCAGTCCACTTTCCTCAACATCCCCTCACCCTCAAAAAAGCCTTGAAACTGCCTTCTAGTAGACACAGGAGCAGAAAAGTATAAATAGTTTGAAGATGGGGACTGCTTCATTTCTGGGAAAATTTTGTAGTTGTCTGTGCAAGTGGAGAATCCCTTTCAGAAACTCAAACAGCGCTAAGAAATGTCCAAATGCACTTTCCACTTTGGGAAATATTGCCCTAATTGCCTCAGGCCTCTCTGCTACGTAAGATACGTGGAGATTTAAAATACTAGTCTGTCCCACGGTGAGCCTAAACTAACAACTTCAGGGTCAGCAAGGGGATGGATTGTCCTTTCTTCAACCAACCGGCATCAGCTGGAAAAAACAGACAAACCTGGGGATCTGAGGACCAGCTGTATTTCCAAAGGCTTGTCCAATTTTTCCACATATATCACTTTCTCCGATACAAGCAAGGTAAGTAATAAGTACTTCTACGAGCAAGCAGTAGTTCTGGCCACAAACCTGGCCTCACGTACATGTTTGAAACATTACAGCTATGCACACACAACGAGTATTGATTTTCCTTTTTTTTTTTTCTTTTGGCACAAAACCAGATGGGGATGGTCAATGAGAGGACAGTCCCCCCCTCGCAATAACAAACCACTTAATGATCGCTTGTAACCTCTCGGTGGTTGCCCTCCTCTTTCATTCTGGTGGGAGCTGCTGCTCCAGGTGCCTCAGCCTTGCACAAGAGTTTTTAACCACTCACAGGTTACCCGGCCAAGACACCCATCTCTCAGTCTGACCAAAACCACCACCTTAGACTACAGAGACCTTCCCTCCTGACAATGTCAAACAGCTCTAAAAAATGCAATGAGGGGGTTTTGGTAAAACTTGTATTTCTTCGGTATATTCCCAATATTTGCTCTTCATTACTGAAGGCTTCTTGAGAAACACAGGACAGTTGAGGACAAGTTAAGAAGGGAGGAGAAGGATAAGCAGAAAAAGCAACATTTCTGCCATTTGGTCAGGTAAATAGGGGCATTTTCCAGTGGGTAGTGCTTTTAGCTCCTAACTCACCTGCACCTGGAGCACATACCTGGACAAACCCCAGCGACAAAACACAGGGATGAGAAATCCCCTTCAGCCAAAACCAAAAAGAAGTGTTGCATGAAACCAACAAAATGAAAGCACAAACCTCTAATTATTTTAATATTGGATAGTGACAGTGTTGTCCTGTGTTAAGAGCACAAACAACCTTTGGCCACAGATCATGGTTCATTGCCATTTGAGAAAACAGTGGGGCTGGCACAGTGCTGTCCCTGGACAAAACACTGAGGTAATTAAATAAAATGAGCTTTGCGATAAATCAGATGAACACACATGCACACGAGCAAGCAGTGGGTAATACTTTGTTGGATGGGCAGAGCTCGCTGGGTGTTGTTTCAGCAGCATTCCCTCTTATCCTAGAAGATGTTTCTGCAGAGCATTGGCTTTGCAACCTTGGGGTGTCCCGGGCTCACCGAGTCACTGATATCCATGGGGTTTATTCCCAAAGGGCTGTTTCTTGGTAGTGGCACTAGTGTCCCTAAAGGCAATGACGTGAGTGCTGCCATCGGAGGGGGAGACCTGTGCTCAGCGGGATGTCATCTCAGGGAGGAGGGGGAGAGCCTAAGCACGTAGGAAAGGGGGTTATGCCTAAAAAGGAGAGACAAAGGACAAGAAAGAAGGCAAATAAAAATTGGAAAAATAGGTAAAATAGAGGAGAAGGAAAGATCCATCTCTATTTAAGCTGTTGTTGCTCTGAAGTGCATGTCCAGCATTTGCTGTGTGTTAGGACCACCCGTGTGTGACGGTACCGTGCAGTGACTATACTCCAAAGAGTGTGGAGAGCCTGTTTCAAACCTGATCTGGAACAACTTCCTTTCCACCTCTTCAGACACGTATATTCTTAATATAGGCACCATAACCTACACCACTCAATTATTCAATGTTATTTTTTACGGCTGTCTCTGATCTGGTTCAAGACTTGAACCTTTTTACATTGAGATGTTCCTCATCATCCTTGGTGCTCTTGCCATGCGATCAGCATTTTGTTGGCTGGGGTTATGTGGGTCTGGGATACTCTGGATAAAGGAAAACCTGAATAACGCTGGTACTGCCATTTCCACCATCCTGTTTCTACTTTAACAGGGCATCTGCACACTCCTGGACACAGGTAGGCATCTCAACCTGGGTACCTTCTGCAAAAGCAGGGAGAGCCAGCTGGGGCTCCAGGGAAAGCTATTTGCCATCCCCAAGCTTGTGAACCTTCTCAGAGCCAGCTCATCTTGGAAAAAGCCTCTTAACAGGAGTTTGCTTCCTGATTCTTCCTCGGGAAAATCAACCTCCCTTTCCCTCAGTTGAAGAAAACATTAAGAGCAAAGTGTCATAGGAAAGAGCAGCAAGAGATGATTTGCATTACAGTGCCAAAGTGGGATAAAATAAATTGAGTAGAGTGTCACTGCGTACTCGGAATAAAGCTTTGACTTCAGAGGACCACTTAAGATTTGTACTAGAATAAATGAGAGCAGAGATGCTTGACTCCTTTTTACACAGTGTATCAACAGCAAAAAGGGCATTTTCTCATTAGCGTGCTGCAGCTGCACTCCAAATGGGGCAGATCTATCGATAGAGTAAGTGGGCAGTCAGATATGCCCTTCAAAACCCTGCGCAGTGCTGTAATTCTTCCGTTTCTAACACATACATTGCACCACCCAGGGAAATTGTAGGGCTGGAATGGTTTTCATTTCTAGCATGATTATCAGGATTTATCTCATATTTACATTTCCTCTCCCAGTACCTGTACTACTACGCGTAACTGGAAAATTAATAAAGAGTTTATGGCTAAAAGGATAGAAATAAAAAGAAGACCAGAGCTGATGTACCGTAAGTCAATATAATCAGGAGGCATTGATCAGTGGAACACAAAATGCTTTCATTGCCTTCAAAGTCAATATTGCAGGGGGAAAAATAGATGTACACAATCGTATACACTCAGCTTAGCCACTAAACACTTCACAGACAAAACTCAGTTTTTCTAAGCGCTTCAGAGCTTGATTTTTTTCATTTCTTTCGGATGAGTCTTTCACTTCAGAAAAACAGGTAGGAATCAGGCTCTCTGGTGTTAATACAGACTTCTATTGTGCTCTTCTTTTTGGCATTCCTTCTGTACTTCACAATAAGCAGTATTTAGTTCAGGTCTCATCAAAGACTGAATATAGATCCCACTCCGTAATGAGCAAATCTAAATATATTCTTCACGCAGTAAGAGGATTGTATTTAATATAGTTTACCACTATTTTTATGTTTTCTGTAATGGCTATAAGCACTAGTCTTTGGTTAAGCCCCTGAGTGCAAAGCATTCTACAAACCCAGATGAAAACGCTGAACTTGTCCCAAACAGTTTAAAATCTGTGTAGCAGAATAAAAGACAACAGATTGCTGGAGGCAAATGGAAAAGCACAAAACTAATACAGTATCAATTCTGCTCATGGTGCACTTGTTTTAAAAAACTATTAAGCATTCAGCGGAGAATGGCACTGAGAGGTGTTTGAAATTAAGAGACACAATCAAGTCTAGGTATCAAGTCGAGACTCTAAATGATAAGTGATAGACGAAGTATGGTAGGCCTATGGGATAGGCTTTGGAAGGTGAAGAGAAGAAACTGAAAAAGATCAGTAAAAGAATATATAGCGCTGAGGTCACAGTACAGATGAGAAACTACAGGGATGAGCATTGCAAATCATCCTGGAGGGCTATGTGCCGGACAAATTCAGAGAAAAGCAGAATAAAAAACAAGGATGCTGAGCCCAAATGAGAGCGTTAGCTATGTGAGGATGGGAAAGTTGATACCTTAGAGATATTATAGAGTAAGAGTCTATAAAAACTCCAAGCAAGCAGGGTATGAAATTTAGGGGGAGGGTTCATCTTAAGTATCATTATGAAGTTTCCTTATTTGCTTCTGAAGTCACTACATAAGCTGGCAGGTCCCCCCAGGTGCCCCAGCTGTCAGTGCAAATTGCTGATGGTCTTCAAGTTGTTCTAAATTTAATTCTTTAAATGCTTTAAATGCCATTAGGCCTTGTGCCTTTGCCCTGTCTGAGGATTGTCAGAGTCTTATTTTGTTCCTTTTCCTTGGGTTTGAAGCACCACCACAAAAAGCATGGTGAAATGCTGTTGCCACTGATGTCAGTTGAAGTCTGGGGCATTGGGCTCAGTGGGTTCAGCTCAGTTTCCCTCCTTCTTGCCATCTGCTTTGTAATGAAGGTTCTGTGCCTGAGCTGACTCCATGGGCTTTATACAGATTTTCACTGGGTGTGAGTCAGTGATGAAGACAACTTTCCCTGCATCCTCTGACGTTGGTGGTATTAAATATGCAACCTGGGGACTGAAGTCCCAGGTTTTGCCCTGTGCATTTGCAGCCACTCTGCCATGCTGGTAGTCCTCATGGATGCGATTCATCTGATGACAGATGCCAACATCGAGATCTGAACAAGTGTTGAGATTCTTTCACCATTAATGATTTACTGTAACTGTACAGTAAGTTCTAAAACAGAACTTGTGATTTTTTTCCGTAAAAGTGTCTGTTTCTCTCACTAAATAATGGAATAAATGCAGTCTAGGGTGACATCTACCACATGGACATCCAAAGTTAGTTCATCCTACACAATCAATCTTTCATAGTGAGATTAGAAAATGAAGATGAGAGACAACAGGGTGGAGAGTGGAATATTTTGCATCTTTCCTTTCACTCATGTACCCCTTTCACCATTGATGTTTTTGTGATCAAGTCATCCTTCCACCTGGATGTTGAGGCCGCAGCAGGTGCCTGCCAAAGGAGGGATATTTTCAGTCGAAGAGCGGGATCTGAGCATATTCCCAGCATGACTGGGGCCAAATCTGACCTACCAAGTAACAGATATGTTTATATGTTTTAGTGTTTGGACATATTTTAACAGTTATTACTATCACTTTCTACAAAAGAAAGTCGCTTTTTCCTCAGTATGAGTCTTCTCCCAGTTTAATTTTAATGTTTCTTCATACTCTTCATTGTGTTTCTCATTTCTTGGCCCATTCCTAGTCTCTTCTACCTTTCTTTTCTCCTCTACCAAAGCAAATCTTCAGTTTCCCTTCCATATTACCATTTTCTCCTCCTTGGAATTGTGTTTTTCTCTCCTTGCTTCCTCTCTTGGTTGTACCTTTCCCTTCTCTCCAGCCTTTCTGGTCATATCTCTGCCCTTCTCCCTCTTTGTCCCCCTGTCTTATCGAGGATTATCTTTCTTTCCCTTCCCATCTCCACTCTCCTCATGCAGCTCTCCCAGCAGCACACTTTGCAGCAAAGTCAGTGCCGAATTTTAGCAGCCACAACCCGTTGTGCAGAAGACAAGGCCACACCAATGGCCAAATTTTGCTCTGCCACCACCTCATGCCTCAACCTCACTTTCAACCACGCACCCATGGTTCCTCTTTGCATCCTTGCACCCCTGCCATCTCCGGCCTTTCCTCTTCTGCCAAACTGTGCACGGCTGAAATGGTTGCAGCAGTAAAAAGGTCTCCGCTGCTCCAAGCTGCGTATCCCAAGGGGCTGAGGCATTGACCACTGGAACACTGCCTTAAAATAATCAATAATGCCGGGTGACACGCCAACCTCGCGCTGGCCAGCCAGGGATAACTTGGGGTATTTCCTCATTCTCCAGAGAGACACAGCTATTTGTTTAATAGAGGCTGTCGCCCGAAAACGTCGCTGTGCTTCCCTCAGACTGCCACGCTACAGGAGAGAGGAGCTGGAAAGCCTGAAGCCGGCTGTGGAGAACTCTGGAGCCTGGAGGACATCTTAGCCCCGTGCAGAAGGTAAGCAAAAGTATTTACATGCTTCTCTCAGCATTAAAAAGCAAAATTTTCTAAAAACCTTGTTAAAAATTAGAAGCTTGCTCTAGCCGCCTTGCTTAACAAAGCTGTAGAAAGTACTTTTGTTTGCTAAATTAATAAAGTGTTGAGTGCTTCTGGCAATCCACAGTGTTTTCCTAAGCTGTTATGACACGGTCAGGTCCTCTGATGTACACAGGTAGCACAGCAGCATTGAATTTGGTGGTAGAGGCTCTCACTAGGTCTGATGATTGATGTTTATGTAAGTTCTCCTTGCAGTTTGAAGTGGTATTGAGATAGGTCAGAGAGAATGGGCTGTAAACCCCTGTTCTTCCAGCCCAAGCGGCGTCGTGTTGCTTTGCACCAGGCAAGAACTGGGCCCTCTGGCTATGTACGAAAGATGCAGAAGAGAATTTATAACTCGCCTACAACTCTTAGCTTTTATAGAAGGAGGCCAGGCTGTGCCTGTGCTTGTTTGCTTCTCTCTGGGGAGGGGAAGTAGGTGAGGTTGGGCAAACACATGGAAAAGCCAAAGCTGGAATGAGACGGGGAAGCAGAAAGACAAAATTCAGTGTTAAAAAAATAGCAAATGCACTGGGTATTTGAGAGAAAGATGAATGAAACATCCAGTATTCTTTCCGTTTCCCTCCACTCCCTCCCTACTTCATCTTTCATTTGCACAGTCGATCTGCTTAGATTTTTATCTCTTTGAGCTGAGGCTTTTTCCAGAGGCTTGCAAAATGCCCTGCCCAATTTTGAGTACTGTATAAACAATAGGTAGTGACTGTAAACTAAGAAGCATCTCTGTTAAAAATGTTCCCTTCTGGAATAGTTTAGTGCCAGTTAACTTGTTTTAAAGCTGGATTAAAAAGCATAATGTGACTGTAAAATATTCAGAAGAAAAGGCATATAAGCACAGTGCTCTTATTAAACTTGTAGCAGCAGAGAACAATGCAAATTTTTTGCTATAGAAATGCAAACTCAGAAGAATTCTCTGGCAGTCTCAGCTCCCTCACAGCAATACACGGCATCCCTTAAGGTCTCTCTGTTTTCCCTCTCAGCTACAGAGGTCTGAGGACATAGGTCTGTCTTCATGCCTCACCTCACCTCTTCACTGTCTTCGTTCTGTCAGCGAAGCTGGTTTCAGCCCATATCTGGCTTTCTCAAACATCCTCATATTGTCTTTCTTCTGAGCTTTTTGCTTCGGAACCCAACCTTGATCGATTTCTGTACTCCTAGCCCGCTTAATACCTTCTCAACACCAACTTCTGTCACAAAACTTTCAGGATTAGCCAACACACATGACTAAATTGAAGGACATTTCACTGTTTACTGCCTTGGTTATTACAAAAACTATTTGCATGTAGCAAGCGTAGGCTTCCACATGTGCATGGCTGCATGTAACACGGGTGTGTGTACTGAAATGGTGTGTGTCCAGATCATCTTCCTTCTCTTACATTTGTAACTTGTTCATGGGAGAGCAAAGCCATCTTTTTCAGAAACTGTCAGCTTTCTCTGAGATTGATATTTTGTATTTTTATGCATATGGAAGCCTTAGGCTGGAGTAAAGCTATGATAAAACATCATGAAGAAGTTGTGGTCAGTTTGTGCCATGAAGTTAACGGCAGTGTGAAAATTCAATAATCTCTGACCCAGTAGTCTGAAATTTCCGACCTGACATCGAGAAGTATCTGTGGATCCACTTTTGTACCGATGAGCCTTTTCTCTTTGGCTATAGATCACCGTGTGGGTGCAGTATGAGCTGAGGTTGATCACTTTGGTGAAGAGGGATTTAATAGCAGCCTACAACAAACTTGGAAGGGAGTGACAGAGATGATGGAGTGGTGGGAGAGGCTATAACGAGGATCAATGGCCATGTTTACAGTCTGGGAGATTCAGGTTGGACATGAGGAAAGACTTTTTCACCAGGACGCTGGGCCAAGTCACCCAAAGAGGTGGTGGTAGCTCCATCCTTGGGGTTTTTCAAAGCTCAGCTACGCAAAGCCATAGCTGACACAGTGACCTAGCGTTGGTGTAGTCCTGCCCTCAGCAGGAGTTCAGACTGGAGACCTGCAGAGATCCCTTTCAACCAGCGCTTCATTTACGTTGATTCTTTGATTTTAAAAGATGGTTCTTTGATTTTAAAAGAAGAACCTGACCACTGTGAAATACTAAGCTGCTGTTTTACACGTTATGGTAGATCTCTGAAAACGAGATGGGATGGCTTTGTGACCTGCCCTTAGCAAATAGCCACAGGATTAGCCATGCTTCCAGTTTTTCAGATATTTTCATGTAGGTGCCAAACAGCCCTGTAACCCACAGTCTTATCTACCCTTACCTGCAGCATAAGTACGTCACAGGAAACAGTAATGAAAGTTTCTCCAGTTCTTGCTGACAGTGTCTTTTTGACTGAAATAAAGAGAATGCAGCTGGTAGAGGCCCTGGTGAAGCTCCCCCATCTGCCCCAGCTCCAAGGCAGGGTTGGACGTTTCTATGGCGCTGCTGGCAGTCGTTTCCTGCTCTGCTAGACCTTCAGTGAGGGAGATTTCAAATCAGCTTCCCAAGACAGTGGTCCCAGACAACCCAGTGCACCCATCTCCCCTCCCAACCAAGGCCTTAACCCCACCACTAAGTCTGCCAGCCAGGCATCAGTTTGTGTGGTCATGGTTTTGTTACCCAATGGAAAGACAATTGTCCATTAACAACTAAAATTAAACTCTCCTTTCATTTCATACTAGCACGTTTAGTCCTGGCAATTTAAAATAAATTCAATGAAACATTCCAGTTTTTAATAATTCCATTTAAAATAAAGTCTCCGAAGGGAACAGGCTTTGTAGAACAGGATTATCTGTGTAAGTCTTAACTGGAACATTTCTCGCTTCAAAACTGATTTTTCTCATTCAAGAAGAAAACTGCTGAAATCCCATGCTCCCTGCGCTGCAGTAACCCAAACCTCTCTGCGTCTTTCCTCAGCAGAGAGCTACCATGTGCACGGGGAAGTGTTCGAAGTGCATTGGGATCACCCTGTTCCCCCTGGCGGCGTGTGCCATGGTCTCCAACATCCTCCTGTACTTCCCCAACGGACGAGTTCTGCAGCTCAGCGAGATAACCGATCTGGTCTGGTTTTTCCACGGTATTCTGGGAGCTGGGATACTGGTAAGAGAGAAGTACTGCTACTGTTTCTTATGGGTTTGGTTTGGTTTGGGTTTGTTTTTTTTTTAACTCAGGGCTAAGAAAACCTCTGTTAACAAAAAAAGTCATAGAAACATGTTTTGCAGAAACATGTGAGCAGTTTAACTGGGTAGTTGGGTACGGGCCTGAGAAAGTGCATTCGAGACTGAAAAAGTCTCTAATCACAGGAATACACGGTATTCTTGAAATAAATATCAAGACCCCAAGTCAGAAGGAAGCAAGAGGACTGACTTCTCACTGTGGAGAAGGGAGACAAGGGTGTTCAGTCTCCATGAGTCAAAGCAAAGCCGAGGTCCTAAGCTCAGCTAGAGGTGGTGAGTTTTCACTGTTGTCTGCACCCTCTTGTTACTCCTCTAACTGATTTTATGCTCACATAATTCACAAAAAACATGAAGGGCAGACTGAAAGATGTTTCAGTAGGTGTTCGTTAGAGATCTGAAACTGAAACATGTTTCAGTAGGTGTTCGTTAGAGATCTGGCCAACACTCAATGAACGTGGAGCTGCAAACAGCTTAAATCCTGAACACCCGCTGTGTCCCCACACACCCACCTATCTCCTTTTGGGTTTGATCTGGTTTGTATGAGCTCTTCTATAACCAGTTCTCCATTCCACCACTCAGGAAAGATTGCTTTTGTGTGAATATCCATAACTAGAAGGGAACATGCTTGGGAATACTGATTTTTCCAGTTCATTAGAAAGCCTGCTCCCTTTAC
>NW_009621627.1:55135-77678 GCF_000690535.1 Cariama cristata
GCCAAGCGAGTAACACGCGTATGACAAGTACTGGCTGTTACGCAGCCTAGGCAGATGGTAAATTGGCACAGAGCTGTCTACCTGCGCATCAAAAAATGAACGTTTAGGACTAATTAACTTAGAAAACAGCAAATCTCATTCACAGTCAGGCTATGATGCAACTGCCACTTAAGTCTATGGAAAAACTACAATGGATGTGGTTCAGACTCATATGTCCCAAAGCAGAAACATAGTGTAAGTTCATTCAATAAATTGTTCTCCACCAGCAGCTTGCCTGCTTCTTCTTCCAGCTACCACTTGGGCCTATTACTCATGCTGAGCTTGAACGTAAGCATGAGTTTGTGAAGGGGAGCCTAAAGGAAGAAGTGGAACTACATGAGAGACCTGTGGAAAATTTGTATCACTGCAAGCCCGGGAGTCATTGGCGTTCAATGAAAGGAAAGGCAATGCATCACAGGCTCGTTGAAAATGTGCCTTCTTTTAAGGCTTCCACACAGACTTGCCTGTGGCCGGCACTGCGTACATCAAAAATGAGAACAGCAAGTGCGAGGAGAGGAAAAATTTTCATTGACCTTCAAAACACAGCATTAGGAGTAATTATTGATCCACAAACAATGCTGCTGAGTGTACCTGTTTTCCAGAAAACAGCATGACAAATGTCCATAGGTGAAGAGAAGGGGAAAACATTATCGTCAGCTCCATTTTCCAGGTGCTGGAAGCATGGAAAAATGAAGACTGGCTTCTGGGCCTCCTAGGGAGCTAAGCAAGGGGCAGAATGACTGGAATCTGGTCCATACCCTGACTACACAGCGAGGGCAGACCAGGCTGCAATGCATTCCCGCATGCACCCAGCTTCTGCCCAAGGGAAACTCAGGAAAGTCACACCAACAGGTTGCCCAATCTTGGAGAATCCTGTAATAAGGACACAGTCTCCAGAGCCAGGACTACGGTGGAAACTTCATAACAGCCTTGCCTGGCTCTGTGAGCCAGAAAACCTGCCTCCAGCTGGGAACTTCATCTGTCAACTGGTACCTAGGTCATCAGCGTGCTCTTCGGCTGAGTAGCCAGCCTCACCCTTTCTTCCTCCTCTGCTGCTTCTCTCATGGAAATTTAAAGGACTTGAAAACTTTTCCATTTCCTTATTTCAAAAGTTTAGGATGTAAAGAGAGGAAGACTGGCTCCGTGTGTCATAGCAACACCTTTCCTGATGGAAAGCCTATGTGCAACACTGGGAAATGCCTGGCTGAGCCACGGCTCACGTGCAGCCCTCATTTTACTGACAACAGCCAAAGCTAGCAAATTCTCATTCCCACGTCAAAAGGCAGGTGTTTATAATCAGGCACTGCAAAAAAAGAAAGCTGCCAAGCAAACCCCTCATCCTGAGGCAGGCTAATAAATGGCACAAGGGTGTTAACAGCTTAGATGGGAAACATCCAAAGAAGAAAGACAGCCCTGGAGGAAAGGGAGCGTTGGTTTGATGGGCAGAGGTATTAGTTCTCCTTCTGAGTGCCAGACAGTGGCACGCTGGGGCTGAGGCTGCCTTGGGGACCACCGATGATTATTTAAGAGCTGACTTCTTTCCGGGAAGAGGAACGTCTTTTTAACCTCAATGCTCTACATCTGCAGGGTTCCAGCTGTGGTGCAGTGACCACTGCAGGTGCTGGAAGCTGCCTCTGGGGTATGCATCAAAGGCAACGGAGAGCAAAGCCTTTGAAAAATATTTAGGGGCCTGCAAATCTAAGCAGGTTCCATAACGCTGTCCTACACAGTCCAACAGAGACATTCACACTACACGCAGAAGTTCCCCGGGCTTCAATCACCATTGACATTCTGCTTTTCCTGCCCTACATGGGACAATATCTCTTCAACATCTAGTCAGGCTCTTTTTACAGCTTTTACCTTTTTTGTTTGTTCGTTTGTTTGAGGGGTTCTCCTTCTTTCATTAACTTTATAGGGACCATTTTCTACTTTCTCAAATACTCCTTTTCTTGCGTTGCTCTTTGAGATGCCTACACAAGCGGTGGTGGGCAGGGGCAAGGCAGAAGAAGTGCTCTGGCTGCAGAGCTAGGTTCCCAAAAGCTTTCTTGCCCTCTAGCTACCAAACTAAATGCAGCTTCTCCTGTCTCTAGAGTGCCTCTGTAAGGTGCCATTATATCCTGAGACACAGATGGTTACTGACTTCATTGTATCAGTCCAGCTCCACCAGCTAATTACCAAGGAGAAAGCTGGTGTGAACTGGGAGTTCCCTGTTGAGTGAAATCCGTTTTGTAGGTTTTCCAGAAGCTTAGCACAAAGAACCAAAGTCAGATGTGTTTCAGGAAGTTTAAGACCGATTTCCCAATTATAATTTAGAGCAGGAAGATTTAAACTGACATAATTCTTACTCCAGTGATGCATCTTTTCTGAGCAGAAACACCACTTTCTCAAAATCGACACATTTGTTCCTAAAAAACCCAACAAAACCCTGTGAAAAGAAGGAGTATAGCTTCAGGAATTGCTGTACCAGAAACTTGCCAGCCAGCTCTAGCTGTAATCCCACGCTTCCTCCTGAGTTACTCCTCAGCAAGCACCAACATCTAAGCAGGTGTAACTCACAGAGAAGAGGCAGAAGGTGGTTTGCATTTGAGGAACATGATGCCTTGGCTCCTAGACTTTAAAAACCATCCCAGCAGAAGTACTGCACACCAATTCAGCTTGTTCTTTTCTCACAGGTTATTTTGCCGGCATTCATGATGCTGGGAGCAGGTGGAGCAGGATGTTGCGCTAACAGATGTGGGGTAAGTGGATATTTATGTGTTGAAATGGCACTACAGGGTTTGTGCAATAGCTCTTAAATGGCTGCTTAGCAGGTGGAAATGTACAATGACAAACCATCACACCACCGTCAACAGCCGTGTCAGGGAAATGCAGAAGGGGAGCTTGATCTACAGCGTTCCTGGGCTGGGGCTGAGAGCTCAGTTAGCCAACAAGAATGTTATGATATTGCAGCCACTGATATGAGGGAAATCATACTCAGCCAGGGCAGGTGCTGGAGCATTTAGGCGCAACGCTGAGGGCAGAGGGGTACAAAGCTACTTCACTCCACATAAAGTAAAACATGGCTCCAGCTTCCTCCTGCTCAAGGAAATCCTAAAGATTGAGACAGTTGCCTATTCCTTCTGCTTCCACTTGGTCCTGTTTCCTCCACACCCTTCCACGGCAATTTGCTTTTCCACAGGTTCATCCCTGCTTACGTCTCCAGGGATGGATAGGTCCCCTACTTTGCAGGCCCATGCTGGCACTAAGGAGCCAGCGTTGCTTCCTAGAGGCTGGTCCCCGTGCTGTGACCCGTAGCACGCATTTGCCCAAGCGTTATGCACATGAAAGGTGCAAATGCAATTTGGGCTCTCTGTCAACCAGAGAAAGGCCAGAGAGACTTTTTCCCTTGCTAATTAAGAATATTATAAAGCAACATGTTTTACAGGCTTCTCCATTAATCCTCAAGCACTGGTCACAGACTTCCGTGTGGCTATCATTATTAGCAAGAATAAAATGACTTAGAAACGTTTTTTTAGTCTGCACCATACCCAGAAGCAGCCTGGAACGAGAGATTCCATACAACAGAGCATGTCTCTTCTGTACTTTTCAATTAATATTTAGTTTGATCCATGAGAAGACCTTTACCTCTTCAAGACGTTTTACTGAAGTTAATTCATTATTCTTAATACCAAAATAACATTCTTCATTAGGATGTCAGCAAGTACATCCCAAAGGACATGTCATTACATTGATTTTACCAAACGTCACCTCCACAGAGAGGATGTAACGATGGCCAAGCAGGCCAGTTGCAGAGCTGGGGTGTGAGACTAGGCACCCTGAACCTAGGGCCTGAGCCAGCTGCTTCTCCTGATTTTGAGTGATGCAGAAAGCAGTGATAAAAACCAGCCCTACTATGGGTGTTCCCACACTCTGCTGAATGTGGTAAGTCACGAGGGGAAATCCAGCTGAACTGGGCTCAGTTGACACAGCATCTCAGGTCTCCCTTCTCTGTTCTTCATCCCAGCACTAAATATTAGAGAGCCGAGAGTCAAACTTCCCCGGACTGGCTGGGTTCATTCCCCCAGCCCACCAATGCAGGTGGTAGCACGGTGCCGTCCAGCAGCCCACATCTGCAGACCCCCCCCATGGTCCTCCATTCCCCTCCCCTCCCCTTTTGCTGTCTGAGCCATCGCTAGCAGCAGCACATGGATGCCAGGTATCCTGTCTGCACCTTCCCATCACTGGCTGGTTACCCATGAGCTGTTCCTCCTCTTCCTTATTTGCTATTATAGAGGAATACAATAGACATTGTTGAGAAAGTAGTTTGATTATGCGCTACAATATTTCTATAAAGAGACCTAGCTGATGGCCAGGTGATGAAGCTACTCAAACCAAACTAGAGATCGGCTTGGTGAGGGGAGTACCTCTTTGAAAATGTCTTCTGGGACTGTGGGAATTGCCCACCTCTTTGAGGTAGAAAGGAGTGAAGCTCTACAACCCACCCTATGTTTTAAAGAGAAAGTGGCTCAAAGTAGAGATGAGATGGGAATATGAGCAAAGAGCAAGTGGCTATGAATGACATAAAAAACAACAGTTCCCCTTGCACGGCTCCCAGGGAAGAGTGATTTCCAAGCATGCAAAAAGAGGTGAGTATTGCAGGGAGATCTGAAGGTCACTGATGTGCTTCTTCAGGAGAAGAAACCTCAGGGAAACTTTGCTTTGGGAATAGCAGAAGAAAATGCACAGACACCTACAGCAAGGTTGCTCAGATGCCCTGACTGTATGGGCTGTATACCCAAGGATGGGTACGGTGTGAGTCACCAGGCTCTGGAGAGCAGAGAAACCCTGGGACCTGTTCAAACGCGCATGATGCAGTGACTTCCCAAGGTGCCAGAGCTCCTTGTGAGGTGGGTCCGGATAAACCTGATATGGGATCCCCAGTTCTTGGTGGTTTGACCACCAACTTCCACCTACTGACAGGGAAACAGCCCACACTGGAGCTACTCAGGAGCCTCTGTAATCCAAAGGCTAGTTTGGCCACCTTTCTGCTTTGGGGACCTTAGGTATAAAATGTTAATTTACACTGAATACATTGCTTTTCATAGGGGGAAAAAAAAAGCCTAAAGAACTAATACTGATCAGAATTATTGTTCAAGCAGAACATAACCATTTTCCTTGGGGTAGGGACTCTCTCCTATTTTGTGCAAGTCCTGGTTTAATAGTTTCAGACTTCATCAAAGCCTTTACACGCTGCTCAAGTATCAACAAGAGTAATAATAATTGCCATATTTCTCATCCTTTTTATTCACTTTATTGAGTTCTCCAGTTCACAGTGATTACGTGCCGCATTGGGTAAGTTTCTTCATTAAGCCATTTTAAATTGTTGCCTGCAAACATACCTAGATGGCTTATTGTCCTTGCAGTAGGGGGTCATGATTTTGGAAAATAACAGATTTGGAAAGCTTCCGTGTCTTGCAGCTTAGCATGTACACATCTGAAAGCATCCACTGCACTGGCACAATGAGGAAAAAAGGGCCCCGAAAATTCAGCTTCTGTCATTGCATCAGCAAACATACCCCAGTATTTCTCTCTAAGCCTTCCTTAAGAGTTACTAGGAGAGCAAGAATAGCCATAGCAGCTTGCCAGACAAACAAACCTCGATAGCCAAGATATCTCGATAATCAGACGGGATATTAACTCCACAAAAAAACACCTCTGAAGAAAGAAACAGAGAAGACAGAAATGTGCATTAAATGAGAACCAGAGCAATAAGGAGCAGCACAGGCTGGGACAGGAGGAATTTGGTAACTTCACCAAAGCAGCTGATGCAAATGCCTAAAGAATGAATGCTAAAAGTCGTCATCAGCTCAACAGAGACAATCCAATTATGTGAAGGATAAAGCGGAGAAAACATTAAAAGAAAATGACAAAAAAATGAACAGCAAAACCTTTGCAAGAGGTAGAGAACAAGCCAACATCATGGGAAATTAATTTCGACAAGCTCAAGCATCCCAACTTAGACATCATGTTGCAACTGAGGACACAAATGAGGACATAAAAAATTTCAAAAAAAAGGTAGAACCAGGGAAAACATTGAAAAGTTGAGATGATGAGATAGTTAATAAAATTCTTGGATTCCCACAGATTATGGGGCAAGCCTCCAGAAAACTCTCCAGAATAGTAGATATAGTGGGGAAATGCCACTGCATGTCTAGAAAATGCCAAGGATAGCCACTCTAACAGCTGCAGCAACTTCAGACTCCCCTTTCAGTGACACAGAAAGCTTTTGGCTATATGATTATGTGCACAGTAAAGGAAATAGATGAGATGAAGCTACATACAGCCAACAGATTTCAAATGAGAAAATCACATGTCAGACAACAGTCATCAAAGATGACCAGATACATTCCATCCATCAATAGAAAACTACCCCAAAACAGACTAAAGATAATGTTTCTATGGGAGTGCTTGATCTAAAACGTACAGGTGCATTACATATAATTCAAAGTCACCACTGGTTTGTTGCCACGTGCAGCACAATTGTATTTCTCAACACGAGCAGTGGTAACCACACGTCATGCTGTTGCAAAATGAAGGAAAGCAGCAATAAGAAAGGATGTTTTGCATTCCTCATCAATTAGCAAAAACAACTAATGCATCTTCTGCTGCGTTAACACCTGGTTCAGTAGTTGCTTGCTAGTTTCTGTTGGTACAAGGGCTCAGAAAGGTGCTCCTGGTGAAGAGCTGGAAATGCCGAGGCACATGATATGGACCACATCAAGCCAGTACTGGCTTCATATTGGCTTTTTGAAAGAAGACCCACCAGATTTTTCAGAATTGATGGCTCAAGTATAAAATGTTGCATAAGTAAAGCTCTGGGCTTACTCACTTTTAAAGGCAAAACAAATGTAGTCTGAAATCCTTTAACATCTAGCATAGCTCCAACAGTCAGAAAAAGTCAACTATTTTTTATTCCCACAAATCTCATACTATTACTATGAGTTTAAGTATATAATCAGAAAGAGATAAAGATAATTTCCTCCCATTCAGTGTAAGATTTTCAGGCTACTCAAGCCTCTGTGCATGCCATGTTGAAGGTGTTTTCCCTTTCAGATGCTGCTGTCAGTGGTCCTGGCTGTGCTGGGATTCGCTGGAGGAACGTATTGTGTGGTCATCTCCTCGCTGGGGCTGATTGGGGGCCCGCTGTGTGACACAGGTGATGGAGAATACATCTACCCTTTCAGGAATGATACCCTGGAGTGAGTATGACTTACAGGTTCCTCCAACTTTGCTTCCCCTAATCCCCCCCCATATCTTTTTATAGTAAATTTGGATTTTTCCAAAGTGAACTGAGAGTTGACCCTGTCTACACCTAAATTCACGTTTCTTTGAGTACCCTGTTCCAACTGGTCGCCTCTTTCGCCAGGGAATCATCTTTGAGCAAACTGCCTGAGTTTCTTCCATTGTGTTTGTCAGCAGCCCCTTGTGCAAGTAGCACCACACTTTCAAAAGGCTGCTGAGCTGTGACTCCCACCAGAGTCAAAAGGAAATCCTTGATAACTATGCCACATTAATCTGTTAAACCATCATGAATTGAGTCTACTCTACCTACTTCTGAAAAGCAAGGCAAAAATCTTCTCTGAATCTTTAAGTTAACCTTGGCAACCATACTGTTCAAGCCAGAGCTAGAGATGATGGACGGACTGGGCTGAGATACCACAGCAGGAAAGCAGAATATGGAGGCACATTTAAAAACCATTATGGGCCTTTCCCTTTAGCTGTTAACACTGCCGTAAAACAAAAGGGAGATTCTTGTGCATGCAACAAAGTACAGGTGTGGCTCTCTTCCCTAGTCATCAGTTGACCTCTGCAAAGGGAATTCTGAAAAGAATCACCAGCTTTTACCAATTATAGCAGAATTTGAGACTCATTTTGTGCAATCAAGGTCAGAAAATATAACACCATAAAACACAGAAGGCGTTCTCAAATTTTTGTTTTCTAATACATTGCCAATTATTTTTCTCTATCACAGAGACAATTATTTGTTCAATCAGACAACATGGAGCATTTGCAAAGAGCCTGAAAACATCATCCTTTGGAATATCGTCCTTTTCTCTATTCTTCTGGCCATCGGTGTGATTGAAGCTATTCTTTGTTTTATTCAAGTCATCAATGGACTTACTGGCTTCATATGTGGCACATGTATGAGGAAAAGAAAGGTTGGTATGCAGTAAAATATAGCAGAGTGCTTTACGTTCTTAGCACTTCTATTTTTCATGCTCTGGTGATGGTACATGATCAGAGAGATCTGCACAGCCCCTGAATGAGCTCCTCTGAGGAGCTGCGACAATACAGATGCATTTGCACACTGTTTCTCTCTCTCCATCACATTGTAGTTAGGGATAACCCGGTCCTCCGATATTTCAAAACACCAGAGCAGCGTGATGTATTGACATACCCAGTTGCATGGTTGTGTTCCTATTCAAAAAGCCTTTTTGATAAAGTGTAATGACCCCCCAGCATCTGTAAGTGAGACAGATGAGAAGTAGAGATGTTTTTAATTGGTCAACAGTAGTAAAAATGTCATTTTACAAAATGGAAGAAAACCTCTTTCGAGTTTCATTTATCACCACTGTTTATTTTCATTGTACAAGAGGCTTGCAGTAAGTCTGATATCCCCCTGGAATATTAATTAATCACCTTTCATTCATTGCCTTTCAGACAAATATTTCTGGAATGTGAATGACCTGCAGGGAATGCCGGGACAAGCCCCAAACTGCCGATTCACATACAATGATAGTGCGCTGTGCTGTATTTATGGAGGGGTGACAAAGAAAACTCAAAATGTTCAGGAGTTTCATGGGGCAAAATGAATTTTTTCTAAAGAAGTCAGGGTGGAAAAGGGCTAGATCGTTTAGATCTCAGACTCCAAATTTTTGTCTCTCTGACTATACCTGCTAAATCTCAGGTACTGGCAAAAACAGTCATCTCTTTGGTCCTGCCTGCCGTACTTGTGCTTAAAACACAACAGTCCCCAGATAAAAGCTCAGCACTTGCCCTCTTGTGTATGTGGCAACCTGAACCGTTGTTAATGTATACATTTTACAGCTGCACGAATCGGGCGCTCTCTGGCTGGATGTAAATATCCTCCTGGCCCCCCCCACCCAAACCCCACCCTGAGCTCACATCTCTCTTCCTATTCACTTGCTAACCAGGCACTCCCAGATTTCAATTAGGATGCACAGAGAATATCTCGAGCGGTGTTTGCGACACCACAGAGGCAATTGAAGCACAAGGCTTTCAGCCTCCTTCAGCCACCCTGGAGCCAAATCCCCTTGTGCCTGTTGGGCAGCTTGCTGTCACGTTTGACCAAGTCCAGTGCACTTCTAAATCAGTTCTTCGGGAGCATCCGAGAGATGTGGTAGCCCTGGAGGGGCATTTGGGTCAATATAGACAGTAGAGTTTGGAGTAAGAGTTTAGAAAAGTCTGGTTTAACAACGTGGTGGAGAACCTCACCACCAACTTTGCCCTCATGAGACTGCATAGGAATGTCACTAATTTCCACACAAGTCTGTAGGGCTGTTCTAGAATGGATCACATAGTAAAAGCAATTAACTGGTAAAGATAAATGTTAAATCAATAAAGGTAGTAATTATGTGCAGCTTAGTAACAAATAAAAGATATAATCTGCAAGGCAACGAATCGCATCATTCTTAGTGTTACAGGAACAGTAATCCCAACCAGGAACTGCATAATTCCTCATCATCACTCAAGATCAAGCCCTTGATGCTAAAGTCCATGACTGGTAAATTTCAGAAACCCCATCATTTCAGCGACTTCCTCAAAGGTTAACTCTTGGACATGCCACTGACTTCCCTGAGTCAGCCAAACTGTAAGAAAGATAATCGTTATCCATCCTGAACGCAGGCATGCGGTTATGAAAATCTGAATACATTTAAAGCATTTGGACTCTATTTTTCAAAGAGAGACATTTTTTTTTTTCTCAGTCAAAAGTTGTTCATATTTCTGCATTGTAGCATGGGAGCAAGCTATTTGAACACAGTTATTGCAGACACACATGGCTGTTTGTGCTGTCCTCTAACGCAGCGCACAAAATGCTTTGTATAAATGTTCCCTTTATACAAAATGGGAAAGAAAATGTCAGTTGTGCTAGATGAGGAGCACATGTACACTTCCTTGGAGCATAGCTTCACCCCTAGAAGCAGGAAATTTGACCCATAAAACTTAAAAGTACCTTCTGTAAAAAAAAAAAAAAAGCATAAAACTTGTCAAAGTTTGCAATCATGACTAGCTGCATCCAAATCTGCCAGGTGGCTTAAAAAGTTCGTGTTCATCGCCAGCAGTGAAGCCTGGACAGTGCCACCTTACAAAGCAGACATCAAAATAAAGCCAACCGATTCAACCAGGAGAAGAGTCGAGGAGGCATCTAGAAGTAAGGATATTCAGCATGTAGTCAGGTGGAGAGAGACTCCTTCATCAGCAGCTCTATGAGCTCTTCATGGTCCCTAAATATCAGCCCTGCCCTTGTACTTTAGTTTTGTCTCCCTGACTCTCGTCTTTATGATAAAGTCAGTTTGGGCTGTGCCAGCACTGGGAGAAGGAGAGGTATCCACTGGTCCACACCACCTCCAGCACGGAAAAGTAAATGCACTGTACTGCTTGTTCCAAGCTGTCCTGCCCTGGGGATGTTTAGTGTCACGTCTGTGTGCTTACGGGGACACCCACTGTCCTGCCAACCGTGCAATCACTGGCCTCACTGATCTATGTAAACATTAAATATTGTTATTCTGAACTTATTTTCTGGCTTGATTTGTGTGACCTAAAGGTTTTGTGACTTCAAACTAGCTCCAGTCGGAAGAGACATGGGATAACACAGAAAGTAAAGTTAAATTGTCTAACTTGAACCACCAAAAAGGAATCTTTTCTGGGGTAGGTATCAAACTACAAAGTCCATGGAGAGCAGCAGCCTTCCCCCAGCCCACAATGAAGGAGATGTCTAAGGCAGGTGGGAGCCATTGTATCTCTGGGCAAGATTCACTTGTCCACCCTAGACAAGGCATCTGGTGCCATCTGAAGTGCAGCAAAGCATCCTGCTCAGCCTCCAGATGCCAATCCAGGTGGCAAAGGTCTCCCACATGTCCTCTGTCACACCTGAGAGCCACTCACAGATGTCTAGAGACCCAAAGGTCTCAACTGGAGCTAGCGACATGGAGGTGTGGGTGAGCAAAGCAAAGGCATCTCTCTTGCAAACACAAGGATGCTAAAAATTCATTTAGCCAAGATACATAAAAGTGGCTAAAATTAGGTGAAATCATTTCAGCTTATGGTTTTTCAGATCCTCCAAATCACTTTTTACATGAGTCAGAGCCTGACCTCTCAGAGCTTTCTCTGGGAGCCGACCTGCACATCGCAACAGGGGCAGCTCCTCACACCGAGCACTGCGGGGAGACCTCCAAACCCAGGCTTCTCTGGTGGGCAAGGCTTCAAAAGAAAATGCCTATATAATACTACTAAAAATAATTTTGATTTGGACAGAGAGTTGGCTTGACTAAAGATAAAATACTATAAAATTCAGAATTGGGATGACTACACATTTTAGGGTTAGGCTTGGGTTTTTTTTTCAAAATTGAAAGAATTATTTCAGGGAAATCTCCTAAGAAAGGAAAAGAGGCATTTTTGTCTCTGAAATATTTTATGTATTGTACACGTGAAGAATTTAGTAAAACTAAGGAACTCATTCTTATACATCTATCTTTTTACCTCTATTCATCTTCTATCTATCTACGCATGTATCAATCTGTCTTCTCTGTGTCTATTAATCTTAAATAGTTAATGGTCAAAAACTTACACAGGCATAATGACAAAATATTTGTTTGATTTTTATATTTATTATTCACTCTGCAGTCTCACCACACAGGTTCTCATAGGAGCAAACATATGTTACTTTTTAATCAAGTTATCACTCTGTCTTCTGCATTTGAAACTCATGCAGGAGATCAGCCACATGCAAATCTATGTGGGTTGGAAGAGAAAAAAGTGGTCCTGCAATTGACTTGGGATAGGAATAAAACTTCAGACCAAGGACACCATCTGAAAAACTGTAAATGTTTGGAGACCAATGGCCCAGTGTTTCAGCTGCCAGGATCAAGGACATGACTCAAACACCTGGGTTGGAAACCACAGACTAGTTCAACCATCTCATTTCAAGAGGAACTGTCAGATCATTTTGATGCAAATAGCTCAGATGCCTCAGGCCCCAGCGCTCAGTTTTTCTTGGCGTGCAGAGCAAAGCAAACCAGTGACAGCTTGGTCCCCACAAACCTCCCTGTGCCATGGCCTCTGCTCTGCTGCCCCATCCCTGCATCTCTCCTCCCATGGAGCTCCTCACAGGCAACCACTTCTTTGCAAACAAACTTCAAAAAAAATCCCAAAGTAAATTTAAAAAAAAAAAAACAAAAAACAACCTTTCCAGGTTTCCCAAGCCCTTTATTTCATTTCCTACAGAGCATCAGCTCTTTGGGCTTGCCCCTTTCCAGAACACTGACAGGGGACAGCCACCTTTCAGAAGTGTCCTTCCCTGAGGGACCTCTCTCACCCCAGAGCATCCTTTTTGTCCTGAGCCCATGGGCCACAGAGGGCTGTCTAAAGCTTGTAATGAATAATGTAGCACATTCAACCCAGAAAGGCAGGGCAAGGGCTTTATCTTAGGCACAGAGGCCACTGTTTTGTCCATCTTGGTTTCTTTCTGTCAACTAGCTTCAAAGCTGAGTAGCTGTAAGTGCTCACTATGGTACAGATCATTTCCACCATAGACAGAAAACTTCCCTGGTATGCAGCACTCCTCACTTTCTTCCAGACACTCCTCTATTTTTATCAACCACCCATGTCAGAGTTTATTTCATCAAGGTCAAGTGATAAGGAGAGAGTAAGAGCTCAGCTGAGTATCCTCCAAGTAGAACCATCGGAGATACACCAGAATGTCCTGGTTGCTGCTCCAGAAGGGCACGTCTCTCCCACAGGGGCTCTGTAACATCTGCTTGTCCATGTGGACACCTCAGAGGCTTTAGAGCATCTCAAGTGGCAGCAACCATCTCTATGTGAGCATCCGAATCAAGCCCTAAAACATCTACTGGGGACAGCGATACCGCTCTTTAAAGCAGCCCTGAGTCCAGCAGCCGGAGATCTGCCCTCACGCTGTCCTGCCTCACAGGACATAAACTAGGTCAGTGAATCATCTCCTAAAATCACATATTTCTCCCCACGGGTGACACAGGGAGCTTGAAGTGAGCAGTACAGTAGATGGCATCTGAAGCTGCAGCCCTCCATCATGAGGGGGGAGGTGAAGCCCACCTCAAACTTCTCTCCATTAGTGAGATTTCCTTTTTTCAGTAAAATAGCTGCATCAGCTGAGAGTTGCCTAATGGCAAAAGAGCCCAACAACAGATTCAGTGAGTAATTAGCCTTCTTGGTATAATCTCATGCTTTTACAATCCTTCTTCCATGCACTACGTATCATCAAAACCACCCCAGTTTCAGGTGAACTACCTTACACATACTTTTTCTCTAAGTCTCCCTCATCCCATCATGTAACATTTTCACTTTCATTTTGTCCTACCACATCGGCCCTCCATCTCTCTGGGTCTTTAAATAAAGTCTTGCCACTTTCTATTGCTTTTTTTTTTCAAGAGATGATAAAAAGCAGAGTCGGTCCAGACATTCTCTGCAGATGTCAAAGAACAAATTCAAATCTTGATTTGCACGTTGATTTTAGTTGATCTCCACATGAAGGATGCAACACCAAGTATTTCCTCCCAGGATTGCCTGGCTGCAGAGCGGGCTGAGACCCAGCTGTGTGCACCTTCAGCCACATGTACCTTTAACTCTATTCTGTTCCTGCCTAGGAAATATATTGCAAAATATTTGTTCATAGCAAAAAGCTTAGTGTGTGTCTGTGTGTAAACCATGTTTTAAAAGGTTTTGAAAAATCCCACTTTGAGCAAGGAAGGCAACCCAGAGAATCCAATGGTCCCATTGTCACTGACAGCTGCAGTTTCTACGACTTTGTAGCAGGTACATTTTCTAATTACCACCCAGAAAATGTGCCTTCAAAACGCACAGTGTACTTTTTTGTACATAAATAATTGGGTCAAAGTTAAAACCCTTCACTCAGTCAAAATAGTATTTGATTATAAAGCAATATTTCTCCTAAGGCAGGATAAATAAACACCTGGTTGTCAGGCTTTCACATCTTTTCTAATTTTCACTTTTTTTAAAATACTTCTTTTAGAGTCTTCCCACCAGATCACTGCATATCTTACCTTTACTTTCCCTTGTACAGAGAGGTGTCACAGAAAACACGGGGTTCCTGCACTTCTCCCTGCTTCTTCCCACAGCCATCGCCCATGTGCCCGTCTGTTCCTACCATGTCCTGCCCGTGGGACATGCTTAACCTGGGCCACTGACATTTAACCTGTCCCACTGTCATATTTCCATGCACAGCTATTCCTGGCTGTCTGCAGGAGACGGCACACTGCAGAAAACCTCCCTAACGATTTAGGCTTTCAAATGCCTGCTCAGAGTGCATCTGTGAAGAAGAAATCTTGATGTCCACATGGAAAGGAGCTACCTGCTCCACAGATGAACATGAGTATCCAGGAAAGCCAAACAAGTGCCCTAAATAGGGCAGTTTTTTCATAGAATTAGTTATGAAAAATCATACCTGGACAGATGAAAAAGATGCACAGGGCAACTAAAAAAATATTGGTATGGTAACTCTATAATAAACGTAACCAACTTAATTCCTTAACACATACATGAGTTTCTCTCAGAATTATGTCTCTTTAAAGGGAGCTTCACAAAGTAGTTTTTAAAAGTCTGTATCTTTCCTGTAGTTTTATCGCAGAGTCTAACAACACCTTGCTCTCCTGCCTGTTTCCAGCAGTGAAATGATAACGTGCTTGTTTTGAATATCAGCGTCCAGCTCCTTCGATTGCTCAGGGGTAAATCTTCTTTTACTGTTTTCTAGGTTTGTTTTGGTGAATAATGTGGTTTTAGTTCAGTCAACTTTAAACAGACAAATTCTTAGCCCTATCTTCTACGTTAACCTTGTGCCTAGAACCTAGAGAAACACAGATTATTTTTATACTATTGCCTATCAGACAAAATATAACATTTCCCCTCCTTTAAGCCAAGCTAGCATTACCCCTCCTATCACTGCTCCATTAGCCTTAGCAACACTAATTCCTACTCTCTCTGCTCCCGAGAAAAATAAGCTTGGATATCTTCTGAAGAAGGGGAAGGACTGAAGAATTGCCGATAGTCCTCCAAAGACACACATTCTGCATCCAGTTCCCAAGACTTGTGGGTTTATGGCTCTGTTTCATGCTGCATCTTTCCTCGCAAAGCACTGTTTTTTCTGATTTTTTTCTATTTTTTTCTGATCGTGGACTCGATCAAAGCATATTCTCACCAAGCCATTATTCCTCTCTATGATCTAAATTAAGCAACAAAAAATGGCTCTTAATATACCAGGCTTAGTATCTTTGAGTGTCTTTTTTACGTTAACTTTAGCTACTGGAATTTGGGCTTCTTGGAAAAGCAAAAAGGACCAGCAGAATAGAAACCCAACTGAAATGGCCATAGTTGGAGGCAGGAATATAAATGTTTTCATTGGATTGTTTACGGCAACAGGTAAGTTTTCTTAAAGGACTTTTAAAAAGTCTTCTTAAAAGACATGTATTACATAGATCTGGGGGACTTCTCTTTCAAAGCAAGTGAACTCCTTTAATGTCAGGGCAGATTTTACCTAAGTGTGGCTTTAAAGGAGTATGGTTTCATGAATCATTTTGGGATGGATTCTTCCAAACCTCTTCACACTGAGCTGAACCTAATGTTTATGTAGATTCTTTTAAATTAAAGAGATTAATTTAAGAGTTTAGTTAAGAGTTAAAGGGTTTAATTTAAGGGTGACTGAAGAATGTGACACTTTTCATTAAGGAGGACTGTGGTGTTAATCTTGAACCAGTTTCTGTTATCCAGCATAACAGAAGAATTTTACACCTGGAACAATCCAGTTCTGTGTGGAACAAATTGCTACTCACAGCAAGCTTTGGGCTTTCTCCTAAAAAGAAAATGTTTCCCCGCTGACTGCTGCCCTCCCCTTCCTTTTTCTCTCCTTGCTGCCTGACATCATCTGAAATTTCCTTCGCTGACCCATTTTTTGTGAAGGCTTCCCCAGGTGGTATTTGCCTGGATAAGATACTTAAGCCCATGTTGTAGGTTTGTATTCTGACTGCAATGTCTGCTTGCATTTTTTTTTTTCCCAATGTCTATTTTCTTAGACTGTGTAAGTGATGCTCATGAAGGACGGTCTATCAGTCATGGCAGAATAACAAAGGCAATTCTATTTGCTCTAGCAAAAGTCTTCCACCGAGAAAAGTGAAATTAAAAATGAGCATATTCAAATTGCCTCTAAATGTTTAAACATTGAGCTTTTCCATGCACACATAGATATTCATTCTTGAGCCTGGGAAATTATTTAGGGAGAGATTCTAATACTGTTACCTGTACTCAGCAGCACATCTCGCTATGGGAGAAAACTTTGTAAAGAAAACAGAAGTGTGATTAAATATTTGCATGACAAAAAGGTTTACAAGCTCTCAGATTGTTCTACAGGACTAGTTGAGAATATGTATCACAATTCTTACCTTTCTATCTTCATGTTTACAGCTACCTGGGTTGGAGGAGCTTATATCAATGGCACAGCTGAAATTGTCTACCTGCCTTCAAAAGGACTCTTGTGGGTCCAGGCACCCGTGGGATTTGCCCTGTCCCTTGTTATTGGTAATTCATTCACATAATCAGGAAACATAAGCTTTAAAAAAAAATCATACGAGTATATTAAGACGCATAACAGAGTACAGAGTACATTCTAAATGTGATTTTGTTTCTTCAGTCTCTTATAGATCCAGATTAAGCATTTATAATGCTGTCCTCTAAACTGAAACATAAGAAATCTTGATAGCTTGGCGCTAGTGTAGAGTTTTTCCTGCTTGGAGCAATTTATAGGGCAAAAATCTTATCTGAGGACTTTAGAAGCATGTAGCTATGTGCATACTGATTTTATCACGATCTCTTGTTCACAGACTTTTGAGAGTATTGGCATAACTTTATTTTTTTCCAAAATTTCTGTGTGATGAAATAACACTACCTTGATTTTTCCACTAAAATGCATTCTTCTGAGCAGTCTCATCTCAGAATGAACTTGTAGTGCATTCAGCTTATTCCATTTTACAGTTGGTCACTATTTTGTTGAAATTAAGCTAAGTTTGCAGTGCCCTATATCCAAGTTGCAGTTTCTAACTCTAAGAATTATTGCACTCATGCTGAGGTTCAGCTGTCTTGCCAAGACCAAAGTTTCTTCCAGTCCTTACTGAGTTATACCGTAACTCTCTAGGGACTCAGGATGATTAAAGCAAGGAGACCTGTGCAGACCTTGCACAAGAATTTCTAAAAGAACAATAACCTTTATTCTCAAGTCAGAGAAAAGCGTTCAACTGACGTGAATATGAATCAGGCTTGCAAATACACTGCCAGCATTTCTTATGTGAGTAATTCTTACTAATGAAATTGAGGAGTGCAGGTCTGATCCTGCAATCTTTACTCAGGTCAGTAGTGCCCAGACAAGCAGTCCTGTTGGCTTCAGGGTTAGGCACAATACGTATTCTTTGGTTTTAATGAGACAGCTGTATGACTGAAGTCTAATATTTAGATGAAGGCGAGTGGGACTCAGCTCAATGCGCAGATTAAAACCATATAGTTCTGGGAAGAGACAATGAAGCCACCAACCAGAAAAGAAACATTTATCAACACGATGCATTACATGGTCAAGGACAAAGGTTTGTCTCTTTTTTAGCCATATATGAGTCTTCAATGCCTCACTCTGCCTACTGACATTTTCCACAGGAAACATTTCAGAAAACTTTGTGTCTCAGGTTGGTAGGTCATTGGAGATGGAGAGGAAACGATTTGTGCGTGTCCTCTGAGCTAAGTTCCTGTTACAGTCACACAGGTATCTTACAACATTTGGGGGGTCCTAGGGGGTCCTACTTGGCCTCCAGTAGCCATTCCAGAAAGACGCACATCTGCCAAAAGTGGAGGGCCATATCCGTCAGCCATAAGCAAATGTCCTTTATAAGCTGGGACCTCTCAAGTGGATGAAACTCCACATTTAGGCAAGTGGATTGAGGGCCCAGTGTCTGGTTGGCTGCATCATTCTATAGGGTCCATTATGCACCAATTCCACACTCACTATATGGGTCTGATACCCAAATACCATCGTATTCTCACATTTTTTTCCTGGAATATAATCCATGCAAAATTCTACCAAAATATCATCACTTCTGATAGGTGGTTTCTTCTTTGTAAATCCAATGAGATCCAAGAATTATGTGACAGTGATGGATCCCCTTCAAGAAACTTACGGGAACGTGATGGGAAGCTTACTCTTCATTCCACCACTGCTAGGAGAGGTGTTCTGGTTTGCAGCTATCCTGGCATCCCTGGGTAAATACTTACTTTGCTGTTGTATTTGTTAAAGATCATGTGGCACAACTATCAGAGTATAATACGCATTTGGGAATTGTGTTGGACTAAGCTGTGGAATGCTGTGTTTCACGTCTCCTTTTGTGAGAGGAACACAAGCATTTCTCATTTCTGGCAAACATGTTTTTAGGCTGAAAACAAATGATAGTAGTATATAGTCATGGTATTAAAATAGAGAGGTCTGGCAATATGAGTCAGTACCTTTCTCTTGCCTGTGGGAGAGCAGATGTAAAGAGGCAAAGGCCATGCAGCAAGGTAGCAGCAAGAACAGAAAGGGAACATGGGCTCTCCTGAGCCCTCACTCTGCCCACTCTCCGTAGACAGTGCACTTCTCATACAGTGTGGTGTGCTGGCATCAGGGGAACAACATTTATTTTGTGTTCTGCACGTATGAAACCTGTCTTAAAATATTTGACCACTGTCCTTGTCTGCAGGAGCAACAATAAGGGTTATCTTGGATATTGGAGGCTCTTTGGCTATCATTGTCTCAGCATGCACTGTCATACTCTACACTCTACTGGGAGGCCTCTACTCCGTTGCATACACAGATGTCATCCAGCTGGTTTTCATTACTCTCAGCCTGGTGAGTCCTGTGCATTTCTTTGTTACCAGTTTCCTAACTAAGGGAAAAAATCTTGCTCCTCTTTCAGCATGTCTCAGACCAAAAAGAACTCCTCCAGTAGTGGCCCTTGCCCTACAGTTCCTCTTCAGGAAATGGCTCACGGTCCTTATGCATTTCAGACAGTGCTCACACAAGCTATTGGCCTTGCTGGGTGAACGCGGCTGCTCACAAGTAAGGTCTGCAGAACCTGTCCAGAACAATCTTGGCTGGAAAGGAGAGAGATTTGTCTACTGAAAGCACCAACTGACCTGAATTACAGACTCATGATGATGCTAGGAACCAGAAAGGTGTGGATTTAGAGTAAGGAAAGGGGAGAAAGGAAGACTCTTAGTCTGGGTTTAATCTTGTGTAACTTTCCGTTCTACGTCTACCTTAATTTCAATGTCTGAATAGATTCTACAAGGCCCAGGACTCTGGGGAAACTGTTAACTATTTCTGTTTCTATCCTAGTGGGTCTGTATCCCCTTTGCCCTGGTGAACTCTGCAACAGAAAGTATTTATTACACTGCAACTCATCAATCTTACCAAGACCCTTGGATTGGAAAGATAGAAAAACAGTATCTTGGAAGGTGGCTGGATGACTTCTTCTACCTGGTATGGAGTATTTCTTGGACAAGTGATTGGGAGAAGGGATTGTGTGGGCACTTTCTGCCTGCAAAACTTGTGGGTTCTTCGAGCCAGGAGCCTTACGTTGCACAGTTGGCAGGGGCAGGACGATGAGTGAAACCTTCTCTCAGCCATTCTGCAGCCCATTGAATGGACTGGGGAGATCCAGGGCTCAGGTGTGGGAAAGAAAGAAGCACTAGGGACACTCCATCCTTTACCCACATGAAGGAATGTACCTCTTGGGTAAGACCATCCAGGCAACTAGTTCCACTCCTGGCACCTAAATGAGGCATTTCCTACCTTTTGAGAGGTTGGTCTTACAGCCTTTATACTGTGCTTACAACATAATTATGTAAAATTCCCTCTATTTGAAAAACGATATTAAAATGACATGACTGCAGGTCATCAGCAAGCATGGTGCCATTGGCTCCACTGCACACCTCAGCTTTTGAGATACCAGTATAGCCAAGGCTACAGGGGTTGTTCTGCTCTTGCTAGACTGGTAATAAGGACACATAGAAGCTTGAGTTTGTTTGGTGAGGACAGAATCATCAGATTTTATCTGATGAAATTTGTCTGCTAAGAAAGTGAAAATGGTGATTTTATTTTTAATTATAGATTGTACTCTAGCTAAGTTTAGTTAGATGTTTTACAAAAGTTGCATTCCTGAAAAACTTCTCTTTTCCTTCCTCTGTGCCTGTTTCACTATGCCAAGCAACCTATTTGTCAGCTTTCTCAGTCTGCCAAACCATTAACCTGTTTTGATCACAATTTCCCACCCATCACAATGAAAACAAAGGAAAAAGGCACCATCGGAAATATCAACCATCAGAAATATCATCCTCAATAGTTAAAGCTGGGCAACTTTTATGGATTTGAAATGAGAGTTTTAGAACTGTAAAAATTATCAACCATCTGAATGGATGGATGATGCCCTACAGCAGCCAGCAGCCTGGTGGGTACCACTGGTAACATTTGAATGTTTCAGGTGCTGGGAAGCATCCCGTGGCAAACTTACTTCCAAAGAGTGCTCTCCGCTGCTTCACCAGGACAGGCAAGGCTCATCTCCTACCTCTCCGGGCTTGGGTGTTTTTTGATGGCCATCCCCTCTGTGCTCATTGGTGCAGTTGCAGCATCAACAGGTAAAACTAATTGCTTGTCTCTGAATAATGAATGTGTTTTTGTCAAAGGTGATTAAAACTGGGTCCAAAGAAGTCCTGATTTAGACTTCAAATTACCTAGTCCTGTGTATGTAAAAGCATAACCCTGGCCACCAAGCTAGGTGGTCTGTACCAGAAATGTGGAGCCCTCCAAGGTTTGGTGCACAACTACCTAGAGACATTTAAACAGCCCCAAGACCTGTTTAAAGCGATTCCATTACGATTAAATGGCTTTTCATGGATGATGTGTTGAGGAAAGATGAAGGCAGACTCTGTAAAACCCTGTATAATCCTATTTTCCAAGAAATCTTATGCTTGCTTCTGTTAATGCCCTCTGCATGTAAGACCCAGCAATATTACTACAGATTGTTAAGAAGGTTGTGAAGAAAACCTGCTTGAAGGAATCAGTAAGTTCAGTCCTGCAAACTCACAGCACCCGCCCAGGGGTTCAGTCCTGCGTTGGCTGTGAGCAAGGGTTAAAAAGCAGCCAGACCACAGAACATTTAAAGAAATCAGTTGAAGTCATTAATTCATCGGTCACTAGGGTATCAGAGCAAAACTCCCTTCTCTTCACGAGCAGGGTCTAGAAGGTTGACCTTTAACTGTCCCGGTTCTGGAAACACACGAAGCACAGCTATTTCTACAGATGCTACAGGGGAAAAGAATAATCTTTGATCTAGTGAGAGCTGCAGCATGCTAGGGGGAATCACAAGAGATCATAAAAGAATCAAAAAAGCTAATCCAAGTTCTAAAACATCGAGTGGGTCTCAGTCCTTAGCCCTGCTGTGACTGGTCCCTGTGAAAAGGCAGCTTCAAAGACAGCAGAAATCTCAGTGAAGGATTTGTTGTGACTTTTCCTTGCTCTGTTTTAAAGACTGGAACCAGACAACCTATGGTCTTCCGAGTCCACTCGAGAGAGGGGAATCAGCGATGATATTGCCCCTTGTTCTACACTATCTCTGCCCAGCATACATCTCCATTGCTGGTTTGGGAGCCATCGCTGCTGCCGCAATGTCTTCTGCAGATTCAGCTCTTCTCTCCGCTGGCTCCATGTTCGCTCACAATATCTACAGGAAAATCCTGAGGAAAAAGGTACTTGGTTACAGCATTCGGTAGTTTTGGTGTCATGAAAGATGCTTTTGTTTCAAGAGCGTTTCGAATCCGGTCAGTGTGGTCTCGGTCAAGGGTGCCTGTCCTTCAGCTACTGAACTGAGTTCTGGAGCCAGAGCTCCAAACATAGGTCAGGGGCATTCATATTCTTGGTAGGGATACAAATATCCACACTGGTGAGCTTTGCTTTTTATAAAATGACTGGTATAAAATTTGGACTAGGATATTAATGGAAACAGCATAAAACCATGACCCTTAAAATTACCGAGGGTGGCTCCATCTCCAGGGATGCCTGCCTTGGGCAGCTGCTGGTGGCAAGCACTGCATGAAGGCAGCAAGGGCTTGGTGAGAACGAGCCCAGGGCAGGGCAGTGCTGGTCACCCCGCCAGTAAACGCCGGGTCT
>NW_009621627.1:77709-79731 GCF_000690535.1 Cariama cristata
CCGTGTCTGTAATGTTACAATCTCTGTTTTACAGGCTACGGAGATGGAGGTCTTATGGGCCATGAGGATCTCCATGCTGGTTTTTGGGTCCGGGGCTGCCGGTCTGGCTTTTTACTCCAGCTCTGTCTATGACCTCTGGTTCCTCAGCGGGGAGCTGGTGTATGCCCTGCTCTTCCCCCAGCTCTGCTGTGCCCTCTTTGCTCCCAGTACCAACACCTACGGCTCGGCTGCCGGCTTCTTCGTTGGGCTCCTCCTGAGGCTGCTGGCGGGGGAGCCTGCCCTGAGCATCCCCCCCATCATCTGCTACCCAGCCTGCTCCCTGGTGAACAGGACCTACAGTCAGCTCTTCCCCTTTAAAACGTTCACCGTGCTTCTCACCTTGGGGACCATCCTTGCTGTTTCGTACCTGGCTGTGCTTTTGTTTCAGAGAAACCTCCTTCCCCTCAGGTGGGATGTTTGCAATATCATGGGGGCAACCAGCACCCTCATCCCCTTGCAGCAGTTGGGGAAACAGACGGGTTCACCAACGGTTGCACTAGAAGAGAATCGTGAGTAAATGTGGGGCCTCATTTGAAAGGTCACGGTGCATTCAGCTATTAGAGTATGGCACAAACAGCATCGCTCTTCCCTTTGCTTTCTCCACTAATGAATTATTTAAAGTCCTTGCAGAGTAATAAAGATGCATTCTGTTCATCCAAGGAGAATGTGTGAGCTCGGAGTCTGCAGTGATTAAAGGCGCGTGGTGATGGAGCATGATCTTGTGGTGGTGACCACGGGGCACCTCGGGCCCCAGCAGTGTTTGTTTTGGGGTGCCCCTGGTACCCCACCCAAAAGAAGACTACAAATCACGCTCCAACATTTACAGCATTCTCAAGTCACATACTGTTCTCACCACAAAGGAGACAAATTAACGTTTAATAGATTGGGTATTCTTGACGAAAAAAAAGGTGAGCAAACCTGTTCCCATTACAACAGCTAGAGTTTTAGTATAATCTTCCCTGGGGAGCGCATCAAACCTATAAAAACACAGATTACTGAATGCAGTGCAACCACCACAGCAGTCCAGCAGTAATATCAGTTCTGCGCCATTCTTTCTGTGCTTTACAAAGCTTTCCTTGATAACACAAGTATGCCTCTCCCCAGCCATGGTCTCAGGTCACACAGCCAGTCTGCTGCCAGGTGGCTGAGGAGAGGACATCCCCTCTCGGATGACCTGGTGGGGCAGAAGCAGATGAGCAAGATGAAGCAACAGCCCCTAATTACTGGATAAGAAAGTTTTACACAGCCACTATTTACAAAACTCAACCAGCTAGAAAAACGGAGGTGCCAGGGAGACTCTTGAATGAGTCTTCTCTAAAACATCTGGTTAAATCACTCATGTGAAGGTGTTACCTAAGCACAGCGGTGGGATGGTGTAGGACACATACACAAACTGGTGTGTGAGAACTCAGGGGACTGTGGTGACAGAAAGGTGCTGGAAACAGATCCTGAACCTGCCTGCAGGGACATGAAATCCTGAGGGCAAGATCCCAAAAGATTCAAGCCACCAGGTCTGTACAGAAAAGCCCCTGATTCCTTGTTTGCATAAATTCTCAATGGGTTAGAAAAAAGCAACCCAGCTAACTAGTGAGTTTGGCCTCTAGCCTGAAGTCTGATGGACCAAAACCATCCCACAGTGGGATGGGTCGTTAAAACGGGAGCTGAAATAAAGATTCAGAAGGATCCTGCGGTGATGGCCATGGATGGCTGTCATTCCACACTTCCCTCGGCAGCTGCGCAGTGGCTCGCCATGGGTTGGTCGCAACCCCCCCACAACAGCCAGCAGGAACCACGCTCTGGGCAGCCCCTCACCACCAAACCTTCACAAAGAGGTTGTGGGAGCTGCTGTGTGTGGAAACACATGGCACTCTTGGAGGGAAGATATCCAAAAGTCCCCACAGCAAAGCAACCCTGACAGCCAACTGAGCTGCCGAGGGTGAAAACAACCTCCTGCTTGGTGAACTGCTTCCAGCACCTGCTGAA
>NW_009621627.1:79762-89237 GCF_000690535.1 Cariama cristata
TGTGCATGCACAAGGTGAGAAACTCTGCTCGTGCCAACGTGCACGGCCACAGCAAGCTCAGCGAGGAGCCATGGGTCACTCCGAGCTGTACCAAGGCAAGTGCAGTGGCTCAGGAGGAGGACTGGCAGCCCTAAGCTCTAGATATGGCTTTGATGACTGCTCCCCATGGAGAGCATCCATCTCCTTTAAAATACCCATCCTCAGCAAGATGGAGATTCTGCTCCTCATCAGAAAAACATCACACAACTTTATGCTTTACCCTAGTGTTAGTAAACACCTGGGCACACTTCACTTCCCATGCACAGCCATCCTGTTGATATGCTCTGTTAAATGAAGACCAGAAATTCTTTCCCATATCTCTAAAGACTGTCAGGAAATATTAATTATAATGTGTCTAGAAAAGGGAAAAGAACTGTTTTGAAAATTTAAAGCATTACCATTAACTATGGCCCTAGGTGGACACCACTGAGGTCTTTCGCACCCCAGTGATTTGAGTGGGAGCATGTGAGGTCGTGCTTAGCTAAGGAAGACACCAAAGCTATCATTACCACAGCACCAGAAGAACTGGGCTCTTGTTGTTAAATCACAGTTGCTCTATGCTGATTCAAGCATACGCCTCTGCAAGATTTAGGGGTGACCTAGTTTGGGGACCTGCGTGGAGGTCTCTGTGTGGAGCAGACCAAAGCTGACGTACTGCACTTGCACAAGGGCACAGACTTGCTGTGTGGTGCAGATGAAAGTCCAACGTCCTCATGTCAAGGTGAGCATCCCTCTCACCAACCACCCCACCCAGCAACTCTGAAAGGCAAACGACTACATCTGGGGATATCTTTTCTCTACACCGTTATGCCCAATTTCTCCTGCTATTCCCCTCCAGAGTCCCAAAGTTTGACATTGAAGCCTTTCCATCCTCACGCACTTGGCCTGGCAGGCAACAGATCCACAGCGTCCTGAGACAGGGTCGAAGGACAGTGCTCTGAGGTAGGACCTTGCTGAAAAGCATCACCACCACCATCATGTCACCACCCAGCGTCACCACAGAAAACTCCCAGAGACTTCAAATAGGAAAACCTTAGGGCTGTAAGGGCTATCTGGTATACTCAGCAGAGACACTTTGCCCTTACAAAGCTTCTCTGAATTTCATGCCACTAAAGCACGCTTTGCTTTGCATGGTGAGACAAAAATGGCAAAGACACAATTACTGTAACTCTCCTGAATGTTTACCATTTTCCATCCCTATGTGACTCCCTCCTCAGAACATCCCCCAGCAAGCTCAAAAAGAAAACATTCATCAAGGTCAGACAAAGTTTTGAAAGCAATTAGCTGCAAGTAAAATAAATATAAAAGCAATTCTAGCCTATACTTAATGACAAAATGCCTAGTTGTTCCAGTCCAGCACACCCAAAGTCCTTGAGGTGCTGCCAGCATGGGGGATAATGACCCAGCTACCATGAAATCATTCCTCTCACAGATTACTGCCTCCAGTTCAGTATTCCTTTCTTTTCCTTGCTCCCTCTTTATAAAAATTCCCTCGGGCACTGGAGGGCCCTAGTTTACCTCTCCACTTGTGGATTTACCTCCTTTGCCCATGTGTCCATGCCAATGACACTGTAAAGTTCCAGTTTTCATTAACTTTTCTCAACCTAGACAGCCGCTACCTGTTTCTGGCCTTTTTGAGGTTAATAATACCGTACCTTGTCATGTCGAATTAAAAAAAAAGAAAAAAAGAAAAAAAGACCTGCAGTTTGGGAAGTATTTGGTTGCAGTGAGTTCTCAGCATCTCATCAGATCCTCACCAGGCATCTTTGGATGTCTGGTTTATGCAGATGAGAAAATAGGAACATAACACTTCTGCATCTCTTCCCCTTCCCACTTATGCTCCTTTTGGGGATTTCCTAAATGTGTGCTCATTGGAATAACAGCTGGTGTCTAGCAAGAAAGCAAAGAAACACTTGTGGGTTTACCAGACATTCCTAGCACTGTGTGGGGCCATTTCCATGTAAATGCCTGGCTTTACCCCAGATGCCACACACCAATCTTCCCTTGCAGTTCTCAGACTTTGCCACAACCCCTGCTGGAGAATACATCAGCTCAGTGGCTTTTTGGTCTTCTAATAACTTTCCCTGCTCTAGACCACCACTGACTTTTGAGCTCCCATAGCAAGGGAAGAATTGAAAGGCATTAATCCCCCACAGCAGAACATTCGTAAAGCCAGAAGAAAAGTCAGCCTGATCCTTAAAACTTTGAGGCAATCCATCATCCTCAGGGATGGGAATGCTGCTGCATGGCTTCCTCTGCCCTCCAGGTAGGAGCCGGGATCATCTTTGTGACTGGAGTTTGGGCTGTCTGGAATAATCAAAAGAAGGTGAATAATGTGAACTGGAGTAAGGTTTCCATTATCAGACACAAAAGCATGAACATCCCAAATGAGGTATCGCAAAAGTTTTCCTTAAGCCTGCTGGGAAATGTCTTTCTTCAACATTAAACAACCTTAAGAACAGACAGTATTTTGTTTCAATTCTTTGGCCAAATGACCAAATAGGTTTTATTGTGATTTGGTTTCTTTTTAATTCTTTTCGTAGGCCTCTTGAAGTAGTATAGGATCTGCCTTGGCAGAGATGTCCATTTTCCTCCTTCCCTCCTCAGTTTCACTCCACCAGCTATCTTACCCAACCCTGGAGGTATTGCTGCACGTTAGACTTTGCAAATCTACCTCAGGCAACTCACTTGACTCACTCATGTTTTCCTCTCCTGGTCCCTTGAACGAGGATAGCATTTTAATTGACTCCAAGAACGATTTTGAGATCTTTGGAAGAATGCTCTGTTACACATGGTGAACACTCTTTGTCCGTAAGTTGAGAGCTCCTGTCCATAGCTGGAGGGCAGTTTCCCTGGTCAGTGTAACTCACAGGACTGGACCAGTGGAGGTTATTTATCTTTACTTTAGCAAGATTTTTGATACTGCCTCTAACAAAATCCTCACGGAGGATGAAGCTGATGAAGTACAGGTTAGGTAAGCGGACAGTGAGGTGGATGGAAAAGTGGCTGGACTGCGAGGCTCAGAGGTCTGTGAGCCACAGCATAAGGTCCAGCTGGATGGCAGTCACTAGTGGTGTACCCAAGGGTTTGATGCTGGGGACATCACTGCTTAGCATCTTCATTAATGGCCTCAGAGTTGGGGCACGGTGCACACTCTGAGTTTGCAGATAATACCAAACAAGGAGGAGTGGCAGAAGTGAGTTTGTAGATAATACCAAACAAGGAGGAGTGGCAGATGGATGTGCTGCCAGCCACAGGAACCTGGACAGGCTGGAGAAACGGGCTGATGGGAACCTCGTGAAGTTCAGCAAAGTGAAGTGCAAAGTCCTACACCTTGGGAGGAACAACCCCAGGCACCAAGACAGGCTGGAGGCCAAGCCAGAAATGTGTTCTTGTGAGAAAAACCACCAACAGCTTCCTGGGCTTCATCAGGCAGAGCATTGCCAGCACGTCGAGGGAGGTGACCCTTCCCCTCTGCTTAGCCCTGGTGAGAGAGAGCCCAGTGACGGGTACAGAAATGATTAAGGGTTTGGAGTATCGGTCATACAATGAGAGGCTGAGCGAGCTGGGACTGTTCAGCCTGGAGAAGAGAAGGCTCAGGCAGATCTTATCCATGTATATAAATACCTGAAGGGGAAGGGGGGGGACGAGAGAGCCAGACTCTTCTCAGTGCTGCCCAGTGAGAAGGCAAGAGGCAACGGGTACAAACTGAAACACGGGATAACCCATAAGAAAAGTCTTTTTCCCTGTGGCACTGGGACAGGTCACCCAGAGAGGTTGTGCAGCCTTCATCCTTGGAAATACTCAAAGACAACTGGACAGAGGTCTGAGCAACCTGCTTTCACTGACCCTGCTCTGAGCAGGAGGTTGGACTAAATAATTTCCAGAGGTGCCTTCCCACCTCGGCTGTTGTGTGGGTTTTGTGACCCTGGAAAAGCGCGGTAAGAGTCTCGTGGCATGATCTAGAAGACAAACGCTTGCAGCAGCAGCATCCCTTTGGTGGGCTGGACTGGTGCTCTGTTCAGATATGTTCTTGCCTTAGTCATTGGTAATAACAAGCAGTTGAATCCTAGAAAGCTTTCATTGTAAAGTTATCATAAAACTATGCCTTTTTTTATTGCCATACAGCGGTCTGGACTCAAAGTTGACCACAATAACAGAAGTCCAGCTTAGCTGGATGCATGCAATTGTTTATGAAAACTAACAAAAGCTGGGATGAAAAGGTCGGAAAGGTCTGGATCATTTATATGAACAGGGATGTGACAAGAACGCTTCAAGGCTCCTGGTGCCGTTATGGTTTACGCATGACAATGAGCAGATAAATTCTAAAAATGGAGAAAAAGTCTTTGAGATTAAAAAAGCGGCTGGACTAGATTTTGGTCAGCTGCCTCAAAGGAGATGAAGAGCCTCTTGGACACTGCTTGTGTTGGGTCACTCCATGGGGCAGAGAGAGGACACAGTGGACTCAAAGGTTATGTCTACATGACCAAATGCTTCTGCATGATGGAGCAGTCCTGGGTCCCTAGGCCAAGTAGTAGAGTGAATGCAACCAGACTGTGGGGGTGCAAAGCCCGCTGGAATGGAAGTGGAAGACTATAGAAGTTGGAGGAGCCAAATCCAGTCCAGTTTCAGTCCTCTGGAGTGATCTGGAGTGAACTGTCTCCAGAATAGCACCTGAGTTTTGGGTTTGAAGAAACCAGCTGGTTCACTCCAAAAAAGATCCAGCCAATGCACTAACATTCACACAAAGCAGACAGTCCGTGACCCAGGACCTGAGACTGAAGTGAGAGGATAAAATATTTGCAGTAGACTGACTTAAATCAGCAAACGCCAGCATCTGGGCAGCACTCTACTGTCACCTGGGCTGGCAGGATCCACTGAGATAGCCTGAGGCTTCCATTGTCTTGGTTTGCCTTGACATTGTTAGACCATCTCCTACAGAGCATCTGAGATGGTATCAGACAAATATTTCATTAAGAAACAATACGAAATCAATGCCATGTACATTAGGTGCATTAACAACTGGCTAACTGACAGGTCTTGGAAGGTAATTACAAGTAGGAAATTATCATCCAGTATCTGAATCTCTAGGGAGGTTGATTCTTGGCATCATGCTGCTGCACTGCGCTTATCAGTGACTGGGTCGGCGATAAGGAGCAGTCCACATCGTGTGCTCGGCTGGTCAAACGAGGTGCACTTCAGTATGGGCTAATGGACAATCTAACGCGGATGTCTATAGACAGATCAGGTGAATCACAGCCTAAAACCAACTATTGACTGCGTTGTCCTGAAAGGAAGCCCCGAGTGATGCTGTGCACTGTAATGTTGCAATTTAGATGAGATGAATCATACCCAGAGCATGTTCCTCCTACTTTGATAATGTCTCTTCTCTCTCACAGGCAGGGCTGATGACAATATACAGCGTCTGGAAGTTAAAACTAGAGAAATTCAGACTACAAATGAAGCTCAGCTTTTCTAATGTAAGGTCCATTAAATGTTTGAACAATTTGCCAAGGATTGAGGTGTATTCTTCATCACTGAAAACGCTACAGTGAAGCTGGAAGCTTTTCTGAAAGTTATCCTCTGTTTTAAGGAGGAATTCATTCAAGGAAACCCTAGGGTATGTGATGTCCAAGCCAGAGTTCAGGCTGGCAAGCTCCACTGATGTCTTCTGTTCCTTATTTCTCCCAACCCTGCTGGAGATGGGCACTCAGGTACCGTTCAGGTAACCACTACGACTTCTAGTTTAATGCCGACAAGTGCTCGGAGCCCTGCTCGTTACCCCCGCGCTCCAACAATGGAGAATTCGAGACCATAGCGTGACTTGGATTTCTAAATCTGAACTGGGTCCTACATCAGCAGCCTCTCTGTACACTGGACCCCAGGCTGTCTGTGTAAAGACAAGGAAAGAGAGTGTGATTATTGAAGAAGAAGAAAGCAGAGTTTAAAAAACGAAGCACATTTACAACTCTGGAATTCTTGCTATGCAGCTGCAAGCTGTGACACTTGCATTGCATTGCACCGAGGGCATGGCAGGGTTTTCTTTAACACAAACAGAGGATTTATTGTCTCCCAGAGTTCAGCTATGCTCTTAATTCAGGAATAACAGACGGTGACATAATTACAGGGTTGGAGAGAAATATTACACTATGGAACTAAAGCAAACTGAAAAACTTCCAACTCTTCCACAATTTCTATAATTTTGGTGAACTTGCAGTGTTGTGTTGCACATCGCATCACCCACCTCTGGCCAGGGCTGGGATCACAGTAGGACAAGCACAGTCTGAGGACTTATACGCAACAGGACTGAAGAGGACAGCTTGAAGCAATTTCTAGCAGAAATTAATTCCCCTGCACATGCCTTAATCATGTTAAGTTCTCAAGCCCAACTAGGATGATGAAGTGCAAAGATTAACTATCTAATTGGTGATTATCCTATTAGATGGAATTAGGAAGGAACAGGTAGGGAGCCCTGCTAGTTTGAACGTGTTTGTTGGTGCGGGGAAGGAAACAAGAGGGAAGAGTAGAAGAGCCACAGGAAAGAAGAGAAAATGGGATTGAGGAGCACAGCGCAGGATAGTCATAGGGTGCTCAGAGTGAGAGTGTTCTCTCCTATGGGGAAATATCCTCTCCTGGAGGATGTTTAAAGTGGCATTAAGATACTGAACCATGGCCAGAAGCTCAGCAACGAGTAACATCCACCTTCACCCAAACCTGCCTTTGAGATCAGAAAAAGGACTGTGTTGCATAAATTTACCCCATTGTACCATATCATCATTTATTAAAGGAGATCTGCGACGTGGGAATGGAGAGTTTATGGGTGGTAAGGGGGAACTTTCAGGATATGCTTTCCCAAGCAGTATTCTTCTCAGCTAGATATTACACACGCTGGACCTTGAATATTAGGAACTATGCGGTTGTCATCATTTCACTGGGTAGTGAAACAGAGACAAAGAAAAAGGAGCCCATTTAGGTACTGAAAGGGCTTTATTTCCTACATATTTTTTGTAAAGCAAGTACCATGTCTGAGAACCCTTGTCCAAATGCTACGTGCATGAGGGCTGTAAAATAACCAAGGGGGAAAGGATGCTTACCTTCATCAGGTGAATGTGACACTAGAACTCACTCAGGCTCCAAAGTCCTGCAGGCAGATTCAATTTTGGAAAAACCTCACCGTGCTCTGCTGAAGAAGAACACCACCCTACCTGGTCCTCATCTCCCCCACACAACTTGCAGGGCAATGCAAACCCCTGGTGCCAATCCTGATTTGCATGGCAAGAAAGCAGAAAGAGGTTTCTTGGGAAGCTGGAAGAAAGAGGACCAGCAGGAGAGGTAGGATAGAGGCTGCGCTCGCCATTCCCCCATCTGTGCTCTTGTAGGCGAGAGAATGCATAAGGCACCGTGAATTTTTATTTGGACTGTATCACTGGGAATATCTCTCTGGTGGGAATGGCAGGCAAGGATTTTGTCACTAGATAAAACTGGGCGGGCAGCTGTTCTTAAACCTCTGGTGGGCATGGCAGGCAAGGATTTTCTCACTGGATAAAACTGGGCGGGCAGCTGTTCTTAAAATCAAGTTTTGAGAAAGTATTAAAATGCTGCTAAGACAATTTAAGATTCCTTTTCCTTAAATATTGCAGCTCCGTCATGTCCTGTGAGATGTGCCTTATTGGGCAGTGTTGAGTTCATCCAATCACCATACTTCACAAGTTGTTTTAGGGACAAACATCACTCAACTCCCCATCCAGACACCCAAATTGCAGCGGTTTTAAATATTTATTCCCTAGCACCACCTAAGTGCAGCCCCAGGTAACACAAACCAGTGCTTCCCTTTCAGAGCCCGCCTTTCCCCACACCCTCAATGGGGCTCTCCCAGTATCACCAGAAGTGTCCTCACCAGGAGATGCAGATTGCCACCAAGCACCATCACTTGCCACTTGCCCATCAGACATACACCTCCCCAGGTGATTGGTGGTCTTTGGGCCCTGGCAAGGCACCCGCAGACCGTTCCAGGTCACTATGTAACTGGGTGCCTCTGTTAAGGTTGTTGGAAGGTCTTCTGCTGTCAGTGATGGTGCTGCATGGCCTCCTCCACCAGCCACCTACCCGCACTGCGCTCCTGCAAATTAGACACAAAAAATAAATGCAGTTTCCACCTCTGATACATTTGGAGTAGTTCCCAAGTCCTCCCCACACCCAGGCTGAGGTGGGGAGTGGGGGGGCCAAGGCTGTAACTGATGTTGTGATGTCCGTGGGGCTCCAGGAGGAAACCACCCATGGTGCACATGCAAGGATCTGAGTTGTGACTGCCCTGAGTTACCCATACTTGCTTCCGCAGGAGACACCATAATTACCCCACCATTGCTCAATCATGGTCATTATTTGAAAAGCAACATGCCTAACATGCTTCAGCAGTCATTCTGCAGGGCCAGATGGACTTGCTCAATTTGCTTCATATTCCCAGTTGCCCCGCAGTCACTGTGTCCGGACATGGGAGCCAACACGGGCAGCGAGGCTGCCCACAGCGAGGAGCATCAAGCCTGGCTCTCTGGAGAGACCCTGTGGGCAGCCCCTGCTCAGTGGTAGAAAAAGAGGGTTCTGGTTTCGGCAGCTCACTGAGACCACGTGAGGACACGGCGGTGCTGACAGGGCAGGTCAAAGTAAATTCTTTGCACCAAATTTACACCAAATGAAATGGAACGATGCTCACGTGATCCACATAAAAAGAGCTGTTGAGGCTAAAGTGTAGATATTGAAATGGTCTATTTCACCTAGACCAGCTTGATCATGCTTAATTATTGCTTTGCTTAATTATTACTCATGCTTAATTCTATTTAAGTTCTCACCCAATCTGTACATATCACTACTCCTGCATCTTAGGACAGTGACCGAATTGGAGAGGGGAGACAGGTTGGAGCCCCTGGGGCATCTCAAGATTTGAGATGACCCAAGCTTGTGCTATTCTGGTACTGGAGAGAATAGAATTGCAACTCAGAGGGAAAAGGGGGAAGACACAAGAGTCCCTTTTCTATTTGCCCCTTTTTGAGATTGTTTTCATTCTGCACCCAGTGGATAGATGTGCCATTTGCTTTGGTGAATTCTGCAGCCGCAAATATTCACACCGCTAATAAGCAACAGCAAAAAGTATCATGGGTCAGCAAAGCAGAACCAGAGTACTTTGGAAAACGGTCAGATGATCCTTACATGTCATAAAAGCTCCTTTTATATTTTCTTTGTATGGTCTAACACTAATCAAGCCCTTTTCTAGACCATAGATTCAGACATTGATGTGAGGTGAAGGGTTATACGAATGACTGACCTTCTGGTGTTCTGGGCAAACTGGAACATAAATATTTGTATTTAATCAGAAGTGCATTATTATTTTGATACTATTTTTGCCGCAACGAGTAGTCCAAGGGCAATCAAAAGAGACTTC
>NW_009621628.1:0-11543 GCF_000690535.1 Cariama cristata
CCCTCGTGGTCGCCATCCTGGTGGGACTGTGCTCGCTCCCCTGCCTCCAACCCTGACCTGTGCATCCCTGAATTCATTTTCCTGCCTGCTGTGTAGTCGAGCTCTGGGACGTCTGGGTGCCTGCCCTGCCCTGTGAGCACTGCGAGCCGCCGCGGCATGACATGCAGTCCTGCGGTCATCGTTGGGAAGGGCAATATCAGTTTTGTATATTTCTATTTCTATTATTAGTAGTATTAGTTTTAATATTATTTATACTATTTTCACTGTTATTGTTTTATTAAAGTTTGTTTCAAGTTTCCAACCCCTAAGTCTCTCTCCCTTTTCTCCTCTCCTTCCCGTTCTGGGAAAGGACGGGGTTAACAGAGAGCATCTGCCACCCACTTTAAGTGCCGGCCCAGACTTAAACGGGGACACAGAGCAAACATAATCTCTAGGTCTAAATGGCATAAAAATGAAACTATACAACAGTTTTTTATGTTTAAAAACTTTTTAAAATTGGTAAATGATAGAATACTGTTGGCTACAGGCTGCCTTCTGTGGTGTCTCTGCATGCTTTTATGGCTCAGCAGCCAAACTCGAGTATGGCAGGCCTGGGAATCTGCGGCATGACCTACCTCGGTGTAATCTTCCCTGTCTCGCTGGGCTGTCATCTGCCAAAGCAGGTCACCTCGAAGAAGAGCAGTGAGAGGGTCACTCTGCCTGGGAAAACCAACAGCAGAGGCGTATACTCTCATTTGCCTTAGTGAATTTCTCATTTTCACTGATGTTAGAATAAAAGATGATACTTTCTCAAAAGATTAATATCATATGAATTTTCCATTTGTACAGGCTTAACACAATTGAGTTTGAATTTACGTAATTTATTAAAGAAAAATCTTTCCGTAATTCTCAGTCTTTAACTTCAAGCAAGTTATTTTAAGGAATTTGTTTCTTGGTCCATAGTCTAAGTTGCTCCTGCCCTGCATTTTTATTGGACTCAGATTCTACAGAGCTTTTTTTTGTGTGTTTGTTTTCTTAGGCACCAAGGAATAATCTTATTTTGTTGTCAAGGACAGAGATCTAAATACAAGGGTAATAACAGGAAAAGAACCTTCACAATCTTCTATCCAGAAAACACAGAAGTTTTAATTTAAAATGTTTTCCAATATCTTGACATAAAAATGTCATCCATTTTCTTAATCAGATATTATGTCATTAAACACTACAAAAAATAGCAGCAACCCTTCGCCCCAGTAAGTTTTATGAAAATACCTCAGTTACTCAATTTATCTTCTTTTCTTTGCAAATGTTCATGGAAAGAAATCCATGAGATTTCTAAGTGTTTTGAAGGAATATAATGAAAGAAACTTTTAAGGTAAGACAAGCTGAAAGTTATCACACCTGATAAGAAAAGCTGCAGCCAAATGATGGTTACTTTCTTGTCATTCACAAAACCCAGTGCTTTTTACTAATAGTTCCCTCTTTATGTTTGGCAAAGCAAGTATCTTTAGAAGAAAACTAACAGCTGTGAGAGCATGAAATACTGGAACAGCCTTTCAGCCAAAAAGTTTAAGTGAGGAAACTAACTGATTTTTAAGTGGATAGTGGCAAAGTGATGCACGGGATTAAAATTATATAACTTCATGTAAGAGCAAGAGACTGGTTGACCCAGGAGATCCTGTCCAGGTCTGTGCTCCTTTTAGCATTTTTGGACAAATGTAGTACCATCTGTAATTTTGAAAAATGCTGAAAACTTAATAATCTCTTATAAGCTATTTACTTGTGTATGAAAAACCTTAGAGTCAATCTGGGATTTCTGGTGCTCAAATAGATGAGTGTTGAAGAAAATTCTCATCGCATATTGAAAATCAGGACTTTTTAAAATGGTTTAGGTTGTATCTTTGAGAATGTAGCTTCCTCAAAATAATTTATAAATCCTTGAGCTCTTGTTTGGAACCCACCTTTAATATGTGGATACAATCTTGCAGTCTAAATATGCTATACAAACATATTTGTATTAAGACTTGGAGTATGAATCCCAATAATTTTCAGTGGGTTCCACATTCATCTGTCAGTCAGGCATCTAGTAAAAGGTTCTAAAAGACTTGCAAGACACTAATACTTTGTATAGAAGTTAACATTGATGGGCAGGTTGTAAATGTCTCTCTCTTTCTTCTGCTTTGATATGGACTGGCATGGAGAACTGATTTTTTTCCTGCTGGCTTCCTCAAATGAAAAACAAAGCTGTTTCCTTTGCAGTGGAAACAACTGAACTGAAACAGCTCTTAGAAAAATTCAGGGTCAAGACTCAATTTTCCATCAATTAGGGCAGAAATACCTTTTGCCACAAAAGTATACAAGTCAAAGATTAATGTTCGGGGATGAGAATCACCAGTCAGAGCTGTTGAAATGCTTTATTACTTGCTTGCTAAATAAATACTAGGGGAAAAAAAATCCTTGCTAAATAAATACTAAAATTTTACTAAATAATTCAGAATACCTTCATCTTCACCAGACTGGAAAGAAGAAAATGTAATTCTTCCATAACCTTATGGTTATGGCAGTCTGCTGATAAGTGGTATTTTTTGGTTCCCATCCCTTCTCCACAAAATAGTTAATTATTCTAAACAGAAGCCAAGAACTGTCATGGGAAAGAAAACCACCCCTATATAACCTGAAGCACGGGAAATTCTCTTGGGAAGTGAGATAATTAGTTATTTCCTAACAACATAAGGGTCTTGACCTTTAACCTCTTACATGCTGCCTAAGTGTGGCTTACTCTGTAATCTGTATGGTGCAGAAGCAGTATCTTTTCTCACTTTCTCAGTTTCCCTTGATTCCAGAGGAGGTTGGGGCGGGGGGGTGGGGGGGTGGGAAAGGAAGAAAATAAAGGAAAAAAAAAAGAGGAAAAAGAAGGAAGGGAAAAAATAAGCTACTTATTACAGAATTTTAATTATCTTTTTTAGCTAAAGTATTTTCTGAATTTCATTCACATTTGTAAATTATTTTGAATTGACTAAAACTACAATTTCAGTGAATGTGCTGCTAACCATAAGCTAGACTATTCAACAAAAATTGCTACTTCCCATAATTAGAATGTTTATGCATTTAAATCTGAGAGGAGCTGAGGCCCACTGACAGGAGCAACAAAAATACAAATTAAATGTTGTAAGTCAGTGTGAATTTTGCCTGAGTAGATTTGAATTGGTTGGTATAAATTTACAATGTATAATAGCCATAATACTCTTCAAATATGTACTCCTAAAACAGTAAAAAGAGAATTACCTTGCTATATAATATTTTTTTTCCTAATATATTTTGAGATTATAAAAAAATCAGGAATAGTTTTCATCACCAGTTAAGGTAATTACCATTACCTTCATTGTTAGCAGCATCAGAACAATGGACTGCGTTCTGCTTTTGAGTTGCAAACCTGAACAGAGTCAGTAATTCCTGGTTGTCAGAATCAAATAACAGATATTGTATTTTAATTAGGAGGTAACATAAGTTAAATGTATCAATTAACCAATACAGCAGGGAGTACACTTGGGAAAGAAATTTTATCAATATATTAGGAATAGCATGATTTTCTGTGAATAGAATTATTCCTCGATGTTATTCAATATTAAGAACATCACTGATGAGTGCCTTTTCCTCTTTTTTTAATGGTATCAGTTCTATGTCTTTCAGATCAGTTATACTTTTCACATATTATGTGTTTATGGGATTGAGATCTTCTAGGGACTATGTCTGGCATATGGCTTGGCATCTGGCTATTGTTTGTATTCTCTCATCTCTTCTCTAAAAATTCTTGACAATTTTTTGGAACAAAATCTTTGATTTTTCTGTGAGCCAATTACTTCCACCCTAGGGATAAAGGCTAGCTCTTCATTGCCAGAATAACCAAGAATATTTGGCATAGTTTTTATACAACATATGCATCTTATTTTATTTAAAAAATCTCCTTTGATTTAAAGGCATTTGTGAACAGTTCATCTACCTCTAATCTACTCTGCAAAACCTTCAAATTATGGTGCTTGAATTCTGAAGAGAATTAACTTTAGTCTTCTAATATATTGTTTCTCGACCAACTGTTAGCTCTGCATCTGTGTCAGTTTCTCGTTTGACTTTATAAATTTCTGTGAGTATGAGTAACCAAGCAGTCAATTTGTACTGTAATAATTTGAAGGTAACTACCTGAGAAGTTTTTCCTGCAGAGAAGTTTTTCCTGCAAAGAAGTTTTTGGTATCACTGAAATTTATTGCTTGGGGGAATTTTACCAGCTGAGCTCTTTTGCAGTAAAGTAGGCAAGCTATTCAACCACCTACATACTAGCTTACTTGTAAATATACACACTCCTGAGATGCTGTGGTGTTTTCTTTTTCACTTCAGAATTCTGAATCATAAATCAGTAAAAGCAGAAACCAGCCCCGTTTTTTGTGAGAGGTTTGTGCTGGATGAAGTTGTAGGTGCGAATACTCAAATATGTAGCATATTTCTTGGTACTCCCTGAGACTGTGTTATGGCCTTGACTTTCAGAAAAGTCGATTCACTGTTTTTTGACAGAGGAAAATATTGTAGCATATCAGATATTCTGGATAAGTGTGCTTTGTTGTAAAAATGTGATGGATTGGAATAATGTGAACAGATAATTACTACAAAGCCAGCCAGATTTGTATCTTTGCTGTTTCAGCTGGTGCCCATGGTATCAGAATGGAGTAGGTGATAGTGTCAGATTATTGTACGTCTTCTTCTTTTCCATCTGTCTTTCCTTCTTCTTTCATGTCCTCATGCTAAGATACCTTAGTTTGCCCAGTTGTATACCTCATTCACCATTTTTTCATATTCAATCATCATGGAAATCCTATCACTTTTGATATGATATCTCATTTTCTAAGACGTGCTATTATATTTGCTTGTGGACATGCAGGACTCTCAGGCTGGAATGACAGCTGACATCTGTTAAGTTAAGGGTGTAACAAAATGGTGGAGAAGGTCTCATCCTGTTACTGGAGAACCCATATATTTAGTTGGTCATATTTGTGCTTGGTGAACCTCCAAAATTTGAAGCTGTGTTTTCAATTATGGTTTAATCTTGGGCACAACCATTTGAGTGTGTTCCCTCCTTCCTCTTACTGTCGTATCCAGATTTGTGTGATTCATAACTGAAACAATGCTGTTTTAGTTTGTACCATCTTATGTCATCTCAACCTTGAAATGACTGACTGACTTTACTGGATATTACAGGTGAAATACAGTTGCTCTACAGATACAATGAGATAGATACAGTGAGATATAAATTTAAGGCATCTAAACCTGAGAATATGACTAAGTTGCCTAGGTATCAGTATCTAGTGCCACTTGGGAATTTTTGGAGCATCATATCTGCCCTCTGTCAACGACTACAGAAGAGTACAGATCTTTTGTAAGTCTTTTGTCATATCTGCCAGCCATAGTTAGAAGTCTCAGATATGTGAATATGTATTAGATAATGTTAATTACCTACATCTACGCAAGTTAATTGTGTTGTAGGTGTCAACATAAGAGGCAGTGTCTAAATTCCCATTATAGTTAGTGGAGATCTAGACTTTTCTTGATTTAATGAATATAGGCCTCCAGAGACATCTGCATGGAGCTGGCAGATAGGAAAAGGAGTCTTGCGGTTTTCTGATACGGTAGCTGAAGACTGGGAAGACTACATCATGTCTTCTTAAATATTGGTAGACATCTATCCTAGGCAACCAAACTGCTTCCTTAGTCAATGCAATCAATTCAGCTAAGAAGATTTGCTTCATCCTTAGGAAAACATCTGATGACCAATCAACTCAGCATCTCTCTATGCTTCACTGACAGTACTGTGTATCTCCACTGAGTATTATGGGAGCCCCTAGACTGTGATGTCTAACTAACTTACCCCTTGACACTCAAATATAGATGTGAAAGTACAGGTGTCAGAATCTTAAACAGAATCCCACCACACATCACTTCCTTTCTGGAAATCAGATTTTTAAACTATATGTGTAATATTTTTAGATTTCAGAATCTGTTGTGGTTTTGAACATCTGTGAGTTTAATGCTATGTGACAGAAAATGTACTTTATCTGATGCGTTTTAAGACAGAATTAATGAGTTAAGAATGGATGACATGTATAGGGAGAGGTGCAAAGAGGTACTGAACCTTTTGTCATAACAGTATCTAATCCATGTTCCTTGTAATGCAGTGCATAAAACCAGAACAAAACAAAACATCTAGCACATCTTTGTCTTTTTGTGACTAGAAATTTGACTGGGAATAAACTTACACTGTTTACCCCGATAAAACCAAGTTAACACTTTCACTCTTTTTATAAGAGTTATACTGTACACTACTGGGCTACTAACTTCTTCAACATCTCCCTAATTCTATGCACATGAATGATCTTAGTAACTCCAACTGACTGCACTTATATGGAAAATCAAGCATGTGGGGACAGTTTTGGGTTCGTTTCACATAATTTTTTCATGCCAGTATCTGTGGCTGACCCAGGGGGCCCCAAATCAGTAAACCGGCATGACTGCGATTCCTCTCACCAACTGCTGACCTACAGTAGTTATCTACATTTGAGCTACTCATCCTTTATAGTGTCTGAAGAAGTATAAATATGTATTGGCAATTCATCTAATGAGTTTTAAATTACAGTTTTATAATGAGATGTATTGTACCTGGTAAGTGTTCATACTTCTATGCTACTTCTAAAGGAAACTTCAATGACTAGTTCAGACTAAGATACTGGTATTACTCATGCATGTACACATATAAAAGTGTGTTCCAGTGGATTCCACCTATGTAATCCTACTCAATAAAGACAATTTAATAACTCCAAAGTGGTAACTTCAGTTTCTGTTATTGAATACTTACTTGTTAAATAATGCAACAATACCATTCCTGTTTGACAGTTTCCTAAAGTAAAAGTCAACATCTCTATGATAGTTAAAATACTTCATATCTCTACGACAACTAAAATATTTCATGCCAGTATCTACACATCTAAATGTTAATTTCACATAAATAGACTTCAAATTATTTTGACATAATTTACCTTGACATTGTGTGCTCTTTCACACCAGTGTTTGAACATACAAACGTACATTCAAAGGAAACCAACAAATACTTTGTTAATTTCTTTCAGTGGAACCCAGATAGACTTTACAGATCACAGTTTGGAAGAGTCAAATACAGAAAGTGTTTATACATGGTGAGAGATCCAGAATAAGATTGTCACTACAGATTGTAAACTCCGAAACAGTAAAACAGAACTGAAATAAATAGCTGATTTTATCAAGCTCTCAATATAAAAATAGGACACTGTGTAACTAAAACTTCTTTTTCATGCTTCATGTTACTATTAAGGCGTGCTCTGAAATCAAGAGTTTGCTAGTTTCTTGTGCTTCAATACAGTAAAGGGTGTTCTCATGGATGATCTTGAAAGAACTATATATATATAGTTTCTTAGGAGTACAGTTACCATTCATGGAATGGCATAGAATAAAAAATAACAAGACCTGAGAACTATAGAAAATGTGTTATCATTAAAGGTGCACATATTAGTCCCTTTCCACTACTCAGGTAATATATTTATGGGAAGAAACTAATAAAAGTTACACATAAAAAAACCCTCACATTCTGATTATCTACAGGGCATTACAGTAGATCATGTAGAGATGCCATATTGCTGATCAAATGATTTCCATAAATGAAAACAGCCAGTCAGTTTGTAAATGAGACTCTTCCTCTTGGAAAACAAATTCAGCAGCACCTGAATACAGCAGAACAGAAAAATCATTGAATTAGTCCTGTGGGGCATTAGTCTACTTGAGGTCCAATGGGATTATCACTTCCCAGGTTGCTGGAGTAAATAAGGGTGCAGAATATCCTAAGGCATCTCATGATTTAGTCTTAGAGACACCAATTTATCCACATTGCAAGACAGTGAACCAGAAAATATCTTAGAGCATCATTCTGATGCAAATTCCAGGGTATTTGGTGCTTGGAATTGACAACATTTCAACATAAATGGTATTCTTAGAGCAACATAATATGGCATTTTAAAATGATTGATTATATTCTTTATCTACTTTATCTGCTTTTCTCCAACAGACATAACAAAGTTTATGCTGGTATATAACTTCAAAGCACGTGACCAATTGTAACAGACGAAACTGAAAAAAAATATTTTTCCCAAGTCACTCTATGCATCTTTTTGTTCCCACTGGAGTAAATCTTGCCTTAGCTACTGACATCCACGAGAGACTTTCCAGAGATTTTGCTGAGTTTAGATAAGACTACACATGATTAATGTCACTCTTCAGCTGGGTACTCAGCGTAGGGGTATACTGCCTGTGTCAGATTCCAAGCCCACATATAGAAATTTTCTCCAGTCTTCTCTGCTGTCATCCGGAAAGATGAAGAACTACTTCTGTTAACTCCCTCCCTGATGGTAAAAAAGATCTTTTGCTTACAGTCATAGCCTAAGGAATTAGAAAATGCATCTCAGTGAGTGGAAACAGAAAACAGGACCTGAATATGGAAATATTTGCACTGGATCTGCTCTGAGCTCCATCTATCTGTGTGTTCCAACAGACGAGCAGACAAACACTGAACACCTAAAGGGAAGGTATAAAAAAAAGCAACACTTCTATAAGTAAAAATTGACTACAACTCGGACTGGTAGCCTTGTATCTAAAAATAAGAAAATGAATTGAATACTAAATAGGAAGTTTTTCCAAACTTTTTTTAGCCAGTCCCCTGGTTACCACTTTCTGTGACCTGTGACACATGGATCTGAGGTGTTTAATGCCATTTCTAACATGCTAGTATACTGAAGACAAACATTTGGGACTGGGATCCACAAAAGGAATGCACATTTCTGGAGAAACAGCTAGAAGTCAGGCAGGATGCGCTCGGCCATTTCAAATGGCATAACATCTCCATGAGGCAAATTACTGTTATCTACTATGTGAAGTAGTGCCTTATTAATACACACTTCTAATTTTCCTACCCATGTTTCTGTTTAAAGCAGCTGGAATGAACAGCAAGTTTTTTTCTTCTCCGTATAATTATTTTGGATACTTTTAAGATGAATCTTCCTAAATCTGTTTAAAGTTTGGTTTCTATCCCAAACACTTTCTCCAGTATTCATGGAGAATTCATGTTATACATGTCATATAATATTTTACATATTTCATACATGTAAAAATGTTATACTGATTCATATTAAAATATTGTCCATATTTTCCATCCCATTTGTTACTCACTCTAAATTCTTGTTCATCTTTTGGACACAGCTGGGTGAAGGATATTTACACTGGGCCCAAGAATGTAAAAGCTTTAATGAATGTATTGATGCTGCTGGTATTAGCAGTAAAGGTAAACCTTAAGACCCCAACTTAAGACTAGCCCTAGTACATATCTGTTTCATGAAGTTTCCAGGAATTCCAGTCACTATGTTGATGGCATGAATCTTTCATAAGATTATTACAGGCTGGTTTTAAACCGTAAGAATCAGTTGGGTTTGTTTTATAATTTTGCTGTTCTTTTTAAATGTTATACAAAGCCACAGAGAACAAATAAGCATGCATACTTCTAAGAAAAATAAGCACATAATTCCCTTAGTATGAAGTAAAACTACTGCGGTCCAGTGTGACCATCTTTCCATAAAACTGGTCATGTAAATGTCAATACATTAACAGATTATTCAGTTTATATTTCAAATGTACTCTGTTAGGTCAGAACAAGTAATAGATATGCAATATAATCCTTCTAGATCTTTCAGCAACTTTTCCAGTATAATATGGAACTCAATGATACACATGGTTCCAAAGTAAGTTTTAGCTGCCCGCAAAACAAGCATAGAGAAACCAGTGAAAATAAGCGGACACGTGATGATTTATGGTACCTAAAATATCCACTATACCTGAACTTCTACTTCTGTTGAGTACATTTACAGAACATATTACAGAGATTTCGAAAAAGACAGACTTGGAATAACAAAGTCATAGATGAACAAATGATGCAGCTGTATGGTCTTGAATCACACTCTTGAGAGAAAGAGCTGTAGGAAGCACAGGCTCCCTACCTTCGCTCATTGAATCCTAGTCCTTGTGTCAGCTATGACATACACATGTGCCTAGCTGTGTACCTGCTGGTGTGGACTTGACCTGTGGACTTGACTCCCCAGCATGACCCCAGACCTGACAGGAGATCCCAGGGCTGGCTGTGCTCTGCTGCTCTGTGTGCTGTGTGCCTGCATCCTGGTCAGTGCGGGCACTGACCCTGCCAGCCTTTCTCTCAGAGGAAGGCTGATATTGCTGATAATAGGATGGTTTTTAATATTATTTTTATTTGATAGGTAAAGAAAATGAAATCTTGAGGACATACTGACTTTTTCAAGGTGAAAGAAACAACTACAGCTAATATAAGCCTTTAAAGCTTATGATTTTTAAAAGAATAAACTAAAATCTTTAAATCATGCCTTTACTATTAGTATTGTTTGCTGAGGACTTCAGGTACATTTTGTCACAAGAAAAGTAAGGTTGGCTGAGAAATCTCAGTAGTGAGATTCAGAATGAATTGGAAAGAAAAAGTTTTGCTAAATCTTTTAGTTTTGACCTACTTGGCTATGAGGCAAGCACAAAGGCAATGCAGAACATCAGAGAAAAGCATTTAAATGGCATTAGGATTTTGTTGATGTTGTTTTATCTTTTTGGTTGGGGTTTTTTTTTGGAACCTACTCAGGAGAAAGGTAATTGTGCAATTAATTTTCATTCATGTTATAAAGCTCTTCTGGTTTTATAGACTGCAAATAAAAGGCCATAAAGATATTTATGCTCTTGGTATTTTCATGCGATGGGGTTGGCAATGACTATGGTCCTGGCCAATATTTTAGCTCATAAAGTTTGCAGAAAGCCGGGCTGACCAGCCACCGTATGTAATAATCAGCTGGGACTGACCATGGCATTTGAATCTGGATTTTGAACAGCGATGCAAATGTTCAGATTCTTCTTTGATTAAGCCCTAATTCAATCCGGAGACTGTTTCTCAGTTCTGAATGTAGTTCAGGGTTTCAGTTTTGAATTGTTTGCTTCCTCTTAAGCTTTGGGGTTATTCATTTTCTTATTTGTACTTATCTCCCCTTTCACTTAGGAATATAGTATGAAAACTGCTTGCTATATTTCTGATCTTCACCTATTTCAAACTTGTGGTTTTGGGGTGGGTCCAAACAGCTCTTTCTAGCATGTAATGAGGTGGACACAGAAAACAACCATTGGGTGTGCAGCAGTAGCTTGGCCTTTGTCGATTTTTCATTTGTTTTCCTCTTACCAAGGGTGATGGGGAGGCACGTAGAGAGAATAAACTTGCAAGTTGGAAAACGTGTGTTACATATTCAAGAGGCAGACCTTTTGTCACTAATGCACAGGTTCATCTACAGTAAGGTGAAGTACTTAAAGTGCTAGTTGTGATCTTTTAATTTTTTTTTTCTTCTTTCACCTGTAAATCAAACTAAAAATTTGGAGAAAGAAGCATT
>NW_009621628.1:11574-13666 GCF_000690535.1 Cariama cristata
CTGCCTCCCCATCTCATTTACCTAATGGGGAAATTTCTGAATACCCTAGATATAGATCACAGAATCACAGAATAGATTTGGTTGCAAGAGACCTCTGGGATCATCAAGTCCAACCTTTGCCCTAACACCACCATGTCAACTAGACCATGGCGCTAAGTGCCATGTCCAGGCTTTTCTTAAGCACCTCCAGGGATGGTGACTCCACCACCTCTCTGGACAGCCCATTCCAATGCCTAACAACCCTTTCTGTGAAGAAATGCCGTCTCATTTCTAGACTGAACGTCCCCTGTTGCAGTTTCAGACTATGCCGTCTTATCCTGTCACTGGCTGGCTGGGAGAAGAGACCGACCCCCACCTGGCTCCAACCTCCTTTCAGGTCATTGTAGAGAGCAATCAGGTCTCCCCTCAACCTCCTCTTCTCCAGGCTAAATGTTAAACTTCATGTACATATGTGTTCATCTCAAATTTCACATTAATCCTGATGCATATTTCTTGATGATCATTCCTGATGCATACTTCTAAGAACACCTTTGCAATGAAAAGAGATTAAGAGAAAGAATATAAATAATTTCTGGACTTGTATCTAACTTGGTGCAAGACTAAAGGAGGGTGACAGTGTCTTTATCCTGCTTTTCTTCCTCTCTGTATTTAATTTGGTAGAATGGTACCTCCAGCACCCTGATACAGGTTAAACAACCTCAGAACAAAACACAGAAAATAGTCTGGATGTAATGACAGTAAGCAGCATAGAAACCTCCTGGCTATTCTGCTTGCCATAACGAACACATGGCTTGTTTTACCACACAACAGTACACATGTTATCCTTCTACCCTTAGGGAATGTTATACTGGAAATCTTACAAGACTTTCTTGTCCACATAGCCTTGGGCACTGTCAAATCTAGCCCTTATGACAAAAGGGTTGCACAATTAGAAGGTCAGATCTTTTAACAAGAGGGCTCCACGCTCCCTTTTTCATCTCACTGCTGACTCACGATATAACTCCTACAACTGTGATTCCGTCAGAACTCCCTAGTTTAGTTGTATTGATGTGTCAGGCAGAAATACACATGCTGAATACTTCTGGTATGTGGAAATTAAATCTTTAATGAGATTTGAATGTCTTCAATATTTAAAGATACTCCTGAAACAATCAATGAATTCTCAGGGTGGGGCCTCCCCACAGGGTAAGCATGGCAGGTCCTCCTTGGCCAGGTCTGGGGGGTGGTGGGATGGGGAGGACCTGCCCTGTCCACCCACAGCCAGAGACTGATGGCCCCAGGTTGGGCTGAAAGGGGGTTCTGGGCCATGAGCAAGGGTGGAGGGAGGTCACAGGGAGGGTTGTAAGTAAATCTTTCAAAAATGCAATAAATTCTAAAATAAGGTTTACTCCTAATTGTGACTTGTTTGTGCAGTGCTCCAGGCCCTGTTGATAAAGTATGTTCAAGTATCTTTAACTTACTTCTGTATGTAATTGAATTAATACAATAAGTGCTTTGCTCCTTTTTTTTTTAATGGGTGTTTTCTTTGTTTGGGTTGATCTTTTTGGGGTTTCTCTTGTGGTTTTTTTTTTTTTGTTGTTGTTGTTTTTTTAACATAAGGTATACTGCAGTGAGATGAAAACTGGCATCATAAATGTTACCACAGAAATTACATTTCTAGGATATGTTAGTCAATTAGTTTCTCCAGATTCTTTCCTGTAAGAGACAGACAATATTTATATTTTCAGATTTTACAGTAGATAAAAAGAAATTACAGTGTAGCTGAAATGAACACCGAACTTGGTCCTGTTCGTAATTTGGGGGAAGATTAAAAATAAGGAAGTTTCTTTGTTCTTAGCTAAATTACTATTAGAAAGTCAAAACCACCAGATTTAAGATTTTATAATCATATTTTATCCGGAGAAAGAGACAAGACAGAATAATTTATTAAGCTGAGGTTCATGATGACTGAGCAAAGTTCAAACCATAAACAGATTTTGTTGACAAGAAGCAATCTTAATATTCTTTCCCCATTTTGTTTCTAAAAAAGGTAAAAATATGAACCTTCACGTTGTACTCTAGACTGATGCTTGTCATTGCACAGCAATTTGTG
>NW_009621628.1:13679-15865 GCF_000690535.1 Cariama cristata
AGCAGGAATAAATCATGAAATCTGTCAACCACTGGTAGGGAAAAGAAGACTAATGGATACAGGACTGGTTTAGGAAATCTAAAAGAATATTAGACTAAGCTTGGGAAGAAAATTTGTAAGAAAAAGGTAAGCTGCAATGATTTAACTGATTTATTAAGAAATTATTTGACCTCAGAAGTACTCAATTTGTAAATATGTTTTCTTTCTGACCAGTAAATTGATAAAACAGATTTATAGTATATACACTGGTTCTAATTTTACTCTGATCTAAGCTTAAGGTCACATTAAGTCAGAAATCTCTCCTAAAGTGTTGTTGCCATGGTACAGAGTAGCATAAAGTGAATACTGAAACTAGAATACATGCCATATAGTGTACAGTAAAATATGACGGTTTATTCTACTTCCAAGAGAATGTATAAATACAATTTATACATTCAATTTACTCATATTTACATATACAATTCACAGTATTTTATGATCACATAGGAACTGTTAATGATGGTTGCTATACATACTTACTGCTGTGTGTAAAATTTAATTCATAGTGTGTCCAAATGAAAACATAGGGACAGAGGTTTCTACCGGACAAAGTAAGAACAAACTGTTTTACTCCATTTGACATGTAGCATAGTTTGTTCCTGTCATTTAGTGAGAGTTCTGAGGAAATTGTCTTACTTTAGAATAGAAAAAGCTTGAGAGATATTGCAGGGTGCTTTATTAATTTTGTCAAACCTCGCTGTATATTAAAATTTCTGTAAAAACAAAACATCCATAACCGGAAACCTATTTCCTGCATTAAGAAAAGATGTTTTCCCTTTATGAAAATTGAGATTTTTCTTGGAAATGTAACCTAATGCTTTGAATCTATTGTTAGATGAACCATTAATTCCACAAAAATTAACATTACTTTACTGAGTACTATTTTATATTTTTTATCCTATTTTTATTGGCAGATCAAAAATTCAAATTGGAGGAATTTGGATGCCTATTTAAATGTGTGATAAAACTTTAGGGAAGAGAAAGGAGATGACATTTTTCCTGTTACAGTTAAATAGTTTAGCATCAGCCACTTTTTAAAAAAATGAAAGAATAAAATTTCTCTGATCAAACTAGTAAAACAAGTTTAAGTAACCTACAAACCATGATACACTTGCCATCAAATTAAAGGGTCCCTAAAAGAGGGTCTCACAAACCGTAGGGTGCTGCCTATGTGCGAGTGACAGCTACTACTGCCTTCCCCACCATCGCTACCACAAGTAGTAAGGGCAGAGGTGGTGGAGCACAGAGAAGATACACATAAGAACTGCAGCTTATAGGATGAGAAGGCTGATGATCATTTAGGAAACAAGAATATATACACACCAGTGCATGCAGATCACCATGAACTGGACTGGAGACAGAGAAGAATACCACAAATCTGGATCCATAACACAACTAAAGAAAATATGCAGTGGATAAACTGGACATTTTAAGTTACTGGAAGATACTGTGTTATTATTTAAAATCAAGTATTATTAGTTCTTTGTTAATTATTACTAAATGTTATTAGCAATCTTCCTTCATTTTCCTAAAGGAGAATTTAAAGTCAGGAAAGATGAAGAATTAATTTCTCATCTAGAGATAAAAGACAGGTCTTAGAAAAAGGAAAATAGTTCTGAAAGTCAGTACTAAAAATGAGTGCTTTAATGACATAGCAAAAGAAAGCGAGGTCGAAAAGGCAGCTAGGTGTTCCAGTTACCAGGTGTTCAATACCAAGGCTGGCTAGATGTAGCAGAATGAGAGAGCTGAACCACCCCGCTGTCTGACAGAGCTACTAACGGGATGAAGTGTGTGCTGCACAGTGCCACATCTTTCCTCTTACTCTGTCAATGACAGACAGCACTAAGGAGTTGGCTACCAGCTGCACATGCTGTATGGAGAATGCAAGAGCTCACAGCGCTGCAGCAGGGAAGCAGCAGACGTTGGTGCATGGGGAAGAGTAAAACCCTTTTAGTCCTTTCCTCAACCACCAGATCCAGGTCTGATTCAGACAAAGTACTTACTGCAGCTGTCTAGTTACTTAGGAGATCCAGATTTGATAAACCTGCCTTGTTTGATAAATGTTAGTAGAGCCGGAAATTGCATTTAACTTAATAAATTCACTCAAAGCTGAATATCCTGTGTGTTGGGTTTGTGTGGCAAGGCTT
>NW_009621629.1:0-237 GCF_000690535.1 Cariama cristata
GGATGCGGGGACGCGCGGCTGCGTTTTGGGTTTGCTGCGTTACCGGGCAGGCCGAAATCTCTCGGTCCCCTCTCCTGGCACCCACCTGCGAGGCAGTCCCACCTGCCTGCTGCTGTCAGACAGCGCGACAGAGCGCCTGAGAAAGGACAAAGAGGTCATTTTTTTTACCAGGAGCAGTCACATTTTTCTCACGCATCCCTCCTCGCGTGTGCTGCTCCGTGGTGCGCCCGGAGGTGC
>NW_009621629.1:276-593 GCF_000690535.1 Cariama cristata
GGCTTTCTGCCCTTGCCGCCACACTGAGACACGTCCCCTTCCCGCCGAGCCCCTCTCTCCCACCTCCCACCTCCAGCAGCGGCGCTGCCTTCGGCGGGGGTGGGAGCAGCGCGCACCCGCCCCGGCGTGTAGGATGGAGCGAAGCTGGGTGCTGGCCGTGCCCTCGAAAGTAAAACTGGAGCTCTTCTAAAATCAGGGATGTTGGTGTTGGTGGGAATCAAAAGAGAGAGCAAAGAGTACGTGGGCTGGTAAAACGGCCGTAGCATTTGCGTGGTCGTCTGGTGGTGGGTTACACTTTCTGCTCCCCAGCTTAATTA
>NW_009621629.1:621-2864 GCF_000690535.1 Cariama cristata
CTCCTGGGTTTGATGCCGACAGGGATTCCCAGCGGGCGCCGTCGCCCTCACAGTCCGGCGGCGGGCGAACACCGCGGATCCCCCGTGGTTTCGCTGGAGCGTGGCCGTGGAGGTGTAACTCGTTTTGAGGTGCTCCTGTTCCAAGATTCCAAGAGGAATTCCCTCCTCATTCCAAGAGGGATTTTGTAATTGCTGCATTTTCCTGTGAAAATTGGGATTTCTGTAGGTTGCGGGAGAGCTCCGTGCTGGGGAACAGGCATTTTCCTGGCGGATCCCGAGGGAGTGGCAACACGAAATCACATCTCCGGCCCCTGCAAGCTCAGGTGGCTCAGCGTAGGGGCGAGGCGTGCGGCAGAGCATCCCCCGCGGCCGTACCGGTACGGGGCATCCCGGGTGCCGGTGCTGGGGCTGGTGCGAGGAGAGGAGCGTGACCCCTCCGTCCCTCCGGCAGCTTTTCTACAGCCTCGAGATTTACGGCTCAGCCCTGGAGCTCACGTGCGGTTTTACGCGTTGTAACGTTACTGCCGTCGTCACGCCTGTTACCATTTTTCAAGAATTAAACTTCCCATCGCGCAAGGTTTCTGCTGAACTGAGGGAGCCCAGCACCGACTGCAAGGGAAAAAAAAAAAAACATGATTTATTTCTTCACAGTTATAGGCATGCAAAACAATAACGCTGGATTAGATTAAGCTGCAATTTTTGGGATCTTACAACCCCAAACTTGTGTTCCAGTGTAGAGCGTTGCATGAGGTTAGCCTGTAGCTCCCGTTGGCGTTTCCTTTCAGTTAAAGCCCCGAATTTGGTCCCCTTTGCCATCTGCCTGGTGCACACCGGTGGTGCCTGCGGGGCTGTCCCTTGGCCGCTCCGGCCGGAGGCTCCGGGGCAGGTTGAGGGGTCCTGGTGCTGCAAAGGCTTCGCTCCAAAGGTGTCCCGGTCCCAGCAAAGCAGCAAATCCTGTTTGCTTGGGTGAAGGAAAAGTAATTCTGCACAAATAGGGTGAAATGGGAAATTTGCTCGGCTGTTTCCCACGCTGCTTACCCCAAAACCTGATGTCTCGGGGGTCTTTGTTGCTCCCACCTGGCTCCTCGCCGTCGTCTCCAGCCAAGAGGTTCCGCGCTCGGAGGGGCCGGGGCAGCCCCGAGGGGCCCCGCGCTGCCCGGCGGGGAAATGGAGCCCCGGGTCTCAAACCACTCTGCGGTGCTGGGCCAGACAGAAAATAGTAGTAGTAATAACATCAACAACAACACTACTACTTCTCGTAATAACAACAATAATAAATAGTTATATAAAGTGATACCATGACCATTTTCAGACTGACTCCCCTACCCCAATGATCATTTTAGCCCATGCCATCTCTCCCCAAACAGCCTTTTTTCAGGGCAATTCAGCAGAGTTTTGGGTGTTTTTTAAAGTTTTGCTTTTTTTGCTGTATTTTCCTAAAAGCTCCCAAGAGGGAAAAAAAATTGGTCTCATGGGCCAAACGCCGGTGCTTGGTCAGGGCACGTGTGAGCGGTGGAGGAGGTTTTGCTGCCGGAGGGCGCGGGGAGCGGCCCGGCCGGGTACCATCCAGGCGAAGATGCCGGGAAGGGGGTGGGATGCTGACAGCCACGGCACCGGGGTCTTTGTGTCTCCGGGAGCTCAGCCTGCGCGGCCGGGGCTGGGACGGGATCTGCCCTTCAAGCCCCATCCTTGTCTCGGGGGTCTTCACCTGCATCCCCACCCTGGGGGGCATCGAGAACCACTGGGCAAGTGGAAAAGAAAATTAAGAGGGAAAAAAAAAATAATCTCACACTATGGGAAAATGGGGAATTGCTCCTTAATGCAACCGTGGTGGGTTTGGCTCCTTAGTCCCCTCTTTTGGGTTATTCCTCTTTTTTTGGGTGGGCAGAGGAAGGCGAAGGAGGAGGTGGGCATCTCCAGCTCCGGGAGGCTCAGAGCCGGCAGCAGGAGAGCTCTTCCCAGCAGGATTCCCGGGCTGGAGTAGAACAGTTTAAAACGTCGGATAAATCAATTGAGGTTGAAAACTTTGGGTTTTGGTAAGTGTCTAGTCTTTACAACATTGGAAATATATAATTAAGCTACTGAAATCAAGCTGTTGATCATTAATTAAGCCATTAATAATTAAGGAAGCTATTTGAAACGGGATAAAAAAAAGAGTCTCCGGCAGAGGCGGTTTCTTTTCCCCGTTTGGGGTTGAGGGGCTGGAGAGCAGCTCCCGTTCGCCGCCCGGGGCCGGCAGAGTG
>NW_009621630.1:0-782 GCF_000690535.1 Cariama cristata
TTCTGGTGTATCAGCCACTCCTTCCAGTTCTGTGTCATCAGAGAACTTGCTCAGAGTACAGTCTGTCCCTTCATCCAGGTCATTGATGAATAGGTTAAACAAGAGCGGACCCAGAACTGACCCCTGGGGAACACCACTAGCTACAGGCCTCCAACTGACTCTGCGTCACTGATCATGACTCTCTGACCTCTGCCATTCAGCCAGTTCTCAATCCACCGCACTGTCCACTCATCTAACCCACGCTTCCTGAGCTAACCTATGAGGATGTTGTGGGAGATGGTGTCAAAAGCCTTGCTGAAGTCAAGGTAGATAGCATTCACTGCTCCCCCCTCATCTACCCAGCCAGTCATACCATCATAGAAGGCTATCAGATTAGTCAAGCATGACTTCCCCTTGGTGAATCCATGTTGATTACACCTGATAGCCTTCTTTTCCTCCACCCGCTTAGAGATTACGTCCAGAATGAGCTGTTACAGAATCACAGAATCAGTTTGATTGGAAGCATTCACTGCTCCCCCCTCATCTACCCAGCCAGTCATACCATCATAGAAGGCTATCAGATTAGTCAAGCATGACTTCCCCTTGGTGAATCCATGTTGATTACACCTGATAGCCTTCTTTTCCTCCACCCGCTTAGAGATTACGTCCAGAATGAGCTGTTACAGAATCACAGAATCAGTTTGATTGGAAGTGACCTCTAGAATCATCAAGCCCAACCTTTGCCCTAACACGACCATGTTGACTAGACCATGGCACTAAGTGCCATGTCCAGTCTTTTCTTC
>NW_009621630.1:816-1823 GCF_000690535.1 Cariama cristata
CACCTCCCTGGGCAGCCCATTCCAATGCCTAACAACCCTTTCTGTCAAGAAATGCCTCCTAATTACTAGCCTGAACTTCCCCGGTGCAGTTTGAGACTATGCCCTCTTGTCCTGTCACTAGCAGCCTGGGAGAAGAGGTTGACCACAACTTCGTACAACCTCCTTTCAGGTTGTTGTAGAGAGTGATAAGGTCTCCCCTCAGCATCCTCTTCTCCAGGCTAAAGAACCCCAGCTCCCTCAGCTGCTCCACATGAGACTTACCCTCCAGACCCTTTACCAGTTTCATTGCCCTTCTTTGGGCTCGCTCCAGCACCTGAACACCTTTCTTGAAGTGTGGGGTCCAGAACAGGACACAGTACTCAAGGCACGGCCTCACCAGTGCCAAGTACAGGGGGACAATCACTTCCCTAGCCCTGCTGGCCACACGATTCCTGATACAAGCCAGAGTACCATTGGCCTTCTTGGCCACCTAGGCACACTACTGACTCATGTTCAGCCAGCTGTTGACCAGCACCCCCAGGTCTTTTTCTGCTTGACCACTTTCTAACCACTCTTCCCCCAGCCTGTAACTCTGAATGGGGTTGAAGTGTAGGACGCAGCACTTGTTCTTGTTGAACCTCATGCCATTGGTCTCGGGCCATCTGTCCAGCCTGTCCAGGTCCCTCTGCAGGTCCCTCTGCAGATCCTTCCTACCCTCCAGCAGATTGACCCTCCCAGCCACCTTGGTGTCATCTCCAAAGTTGTTGAGGGTCCCCTCAATCCCCACAACCAGATCAACTATAAAATTGTTGAATAATGCTGACCCCCTAACTGAGCCCTAGGGAACACCGCTAGTAACCAGCCACCAACTGGATTTAGCTCCACTGACCACAAATCTCTGGGTGTGGCCGTCCAGCCAGTTTTTTATCCATCAAAGAGTCTACCCATCTAAGCCACGAGCAACCAATTTATCTAGGAGGATGCCATAGGAGACTGTGTCAAATGCTTTACTGAGTTCTAGATAGACT
>NW_009621631.1:0-8210 GCF_000690535.1 Cariama cristata
AAAGTTCATGCTTTTGCAACTCCTTTTCACCGTTTATATGATGCCTTTCAATATCCAGAAGCACACAGTAAAATCTTGACCCGGTTGTGTTTAATCGTGGAGACAGTTCCCATGGCAGTAGTCACATTAATATATTCAGACTTAGTTCCCAGCTAAGTTTTATGTATCTTTTCCAGCTTGTCGTTCAGTTGAACTTGTGTTGGTTGATTAAGGGAAAGTCATGGTACCACATCAGTGCGTTAGAGATGTCTCCACTCTTTAGCCTACAAGAAGGCAGGAACAACTCCAGTCATACCAGTTCTAGTTCAGATACAGATCATTTGCTGTAAGTTCTCTACCTAGAATAATTTTCTTGCTGTGTTCTTGTCTCTCATGTTTTTCAAGGTCATTTATTCAGGTTTGCCTTTGAGCTGTAGTTTATAATGTTATTAGATGTCTGTAAAGTCATCAAAGGTGTTTCAGGAAGGACTTTTCTGAGTATGACTCTAAAACTTGTGAAAACATTTGGAAATATATATGGATTAGGGAAGCTGATCAGGGTTACGTATGAAAGAGAGAAACAAGAGATTTTAAAAGTCTTTTCTTGACAGGTTGAAGTAGTCTTGAAGCAAGTATAAGGCTTCATTTTATACCTACTGATTTAGAAACAAAAGGTTGGGTCCTTTGAGGCTTGAAAGTGCACAGTAGGCACAACCTTTTCTTTACCCACCGAGAGCAGAAGCAGCATATCCTCCACGTTTTTGAGAGTCGCAGCATTTGATAACTGTAGATTACAAATCTCCCCTTTTCTGTGTATATTCTTCAATGTAAATGTCACTAAAATATTCCTCGGTTTAGTATTAAATTTAGTGTTTCCCTAAACCCCTTATTCTGAGTTCAGTCTTTCCTGGTGGGCTTATGAACCTTCACGCTGTGAAGGCTTCCTCTGGCTGCGGAAGGACTTGAATTTGGTCTGTACGCTGCTGGTCGGGGCACTGCAATGGGGGCAGTTCATGGCTAGATGGCAAGGAAATGCTTTTCTTGGCTAAGGTAAATCAAAGGAGCCTGTCCAGATCTACCTTCGTATAAATGAGAGCACATCTCAGTCCTAGATGTTTGTTCCTGTATTTCTTTGTACTGTATCTGGAGTTAAAACCCTCAGAGTTACGGATTAATAATATATTGCCCTTGGGCTAAGCAAGAGTAAAACTTCCAATTTTATTTCTTTTCTAACTTCAAAATAAAAATTTGTGAAAAGAGCTTACATTCAGTGCCTAATCCTGCCAGACTTTACACTTTATGAGTAATTCTTATTCACACAAACTATCCTACTGAGTACATCACTGTCCTGAAGCTGATGGACTCATGTAAGGAAGAAGCTTCAAGGGTGGATCCTTACAGAACATTTAAAAACCTTTTATTTATGTAATCTTATACATTCTAATTACTACTTCACAGTTTGTATGTTTTGTCACGTTAATAAGCGTGGTGATTCATTTTTAATAGCTGTTGTGTTTCTCTGTAAGCTCTGATAGCATCTCTGGTAGACTGTGGCAAATAACACCTGTTCAAATGCTGTATATGTGTATGTGCATGCTTCTCAGAAATATGCTTTTTTGTTTCATAGCAAACATGGCCCCTTATGCAACAACCTACTACAATTCTAAATGCTGGATTTTTTTCCTTTTTTTTTTTTTTTTTACGATGGTCTAGAATTAATTTATTCCCCAAATGAAGGGATCCAGCTTTAGCTTAAGTGGGAGAAGACCAGTGTATGATCCAAGACTCATATTTCAGTATGTTTTAATGAACTGGATTAATTGAGCTGCTTGTAACAAAGTGTTATAAGGGAGGCACATTGCTATATGCATGTATCCATGTGAAAAACCAAAGTCAGATAAGGATTTCTCATGTGTAATGGCAGCAGCCTGATTCTTTTCTGAAGCCTCTGGAGTCAGCATTTCCCTGGGCTTTTCTTGCCCCCTTCTTGGTTGAGAAGATTTTTCAAGCATGATCTAGAGATCAAAGAGAGTTGGTGACGTGATTTTCTTCCCCGTGCTTTTTGCTTCCTTGGCATCCTTGGTTCTGATTATTCAGGCTTTAATATCCTTGCAAAAAGGACGGTGTCTATTTGTTCTTCTTTTACCCCTGAAAGTATGGGTAAATTAACCAATTATAATTATAAGCTAAAGGTACTGTATATTGTAGAAGGCTAACAAGCAGGAGGAGTGAGATAAACAGCAAGCTCAATGGTGGGGTGTGTGGTTGGTGAGCTGTGCAGATTAATATCAGTTTAAACTCTGATTGCATCTCCCTGGAAGCAAGAAAGAAGCCAATTACCACCGTTCTGGCCTTCATGGTGTTAGCAGTAGCTTAGACAGGAGAGATTTCATCTTTCTTTCCAGTACTCTCTGCCACCATCACTTCAGAGATCTCTGCAGCGTTCTGGCATCATACACTGCAGTCCTTGCCTTGAACTTTGTCGCAAGAGCTATATGAGGCCCATAATGACCTATTTAACAGGATTTTGATAGTGCTTTCCTTCTCAATAACCTAGTTATTGCCTATGTACCTTCCTTAGGTCAACCAACCCCAATTGCAGGCAGAACTCTTGAGGAGGCAGAGTACAGATCTCGGAGGAATTCACAGAAATAATTTGCAATCCTGACAGAGAGCAATGTTTTCTTAATTATCTTTTTCCATGAATCTCGAGCATCCACTGGAGTATGTCAGTTTATACCACTCTTGGCATTCTCAAAAGTGGACTGTTATTAAAAAGAAAAAAGAAAAAGTGATTGTACCACAGAAAGATCCTACTCTACAATTTTCAAGTTGCATCACTGGAGATTTCAGTGCAAAATAATGAAGCAAGAGACACAGCTGCAGTTATATCAAATAGCATAGAAAGGTATAAAAGAAATCAGACTCTTTATTTTTAGAATGTAAATGAAAATGCAGTGTTTGAGTTTAGGAGCAATCTGCTCCTAAGAACATGATATGTCATGATTGTGCATTATGAGGTTCTTTGAACCTTCCAGTGAATTGTGTTGTATTAGCCACTGATTTTTTCCATCCTGTTTCCATTTATGAAAGCTAGTAGAGGTGGTCTAACTTTGAGCCATTAATTGCTGGAATTTCAGCTGGCCATTAAATGTATTCAAATAGTCATAATACAAGCGTAACGATCCACTTTCACTGAAAATAAATTAGTGTAAAATTGCACAGACTGGTATTTTGGCTTGAAATAGTACCAGGTCAAAGTGGAACAACAGTGTTTGGGCTGTTTATCCATACATCTGGCATTATTTTCCATCTTCTCTTGTCATGACCATGAGTTATGTCTCCTTTCATTTTGTACGTTCACTTACCCATTCACAGGGATAACAGGTGCCTCAAAGAGTCACCTTAAGTGGCTTCACAGTCATCAGCTGCATATTCATAGGGCTGTCTCGGAAAAAAGGTGTAGATCCTTACAAGCTAGGCTCAGCAATGCCTGTCTTCAGGTTTCTGGATGAACTCCTAAGCCCCAGATGTGGTTTCTGTGCTGCCTGCATCTTGCGCGTGTACTCCAGGTGAGTCCCTGTTCTGCAATGCCCTCCCATCCTGCTCCTTGGTTACTCAACTTCAGAGTTGTGTAGCGTGATCCAAAGCTTTTCTGCAGCCTGCACAGCTGAGTTTCCATTCTCTGGAAACCATAGTATTAGAAAGTGTGGGAACAAGCAGGAAAATGGGCATCTAGGTATCTTTAGCATAAATGCAGGATACGGCCAGGTTTTGTACCTGTTTGCAGAAGGCAGAAAGCGCTCCAGACTAGACATCGTCATTATCATTTGGGGTTTTTCCTCCGCAGGAGTGTTTCTGAACCCCTGCCACATAACCAAGGCTGAGGCAAAGCTGGTGTCTCGCTGAGTCCCATTTAAGTGGGATGGTCTTCAGGGGGAGTTGCTTACAGTTCTTTGAAAGGACAGAGCTGAGCCCACTGCTTTCTTTGGAAGGGCAGCGAGGACAACAGTGTCCTTGAGCTGGAGCCATGAGACAGGGAACTAAGTTGTCCTCTGGAGTGAAAACCTCTGATTCTGAACATCTGGGGCAGCGCTCTGACTTCTTGGCTGGGCATTCCCTTCAACTCTCATGCTGAAACTGTGTCACCTGTGCCAGAAACTCTTAGGGCTGGACTGGGGAGGCAAAGATGAGAGGGAGCATGATGTTGTGCCCTGTGTTGGTGGTGGTTTGTAGCTTGCTTCTCATACAGTGAGAGTGAGGATGAAAGATAATGAATGAATGTGGTAATGAAACAAGTATCTCTCTGCCACTTCCGTAATTTTATCTGAGCCAACTGGTAAGTGTTGGAGTGCCAGGAAACAACATGTGGGTTTCCAGGGATCTGAGGATGGATTTAAAAACATTTTTATGTTGCTTACTCACCCATGTTACATTCTGCTACACCAGTGGGTTCTCAACAGCACAGCAATAAGTACGATATTTGTACGGTTATGGTTAGGTTTTTGTAATTACGTAAAAGCAGTTTCATTTATCAGTTTTTATTTCTCACTCGCATTTTTTACTGATGCCTTAAAGTGTCTCTGAAACAAACAACATGGTAGCAGTAGAGGTTGTTAAATCCATAGCCATAAAGGAAGCTAAACATTTTTCATGGAAAATGAGACAAAGCTCGTTAATGAAATCGGTGTTTGTGTGTCAGACTGGGTGCTTTCTTCCTTGCGGTTGCGCTTACTGACTCTAATAGGGTTCTGGCTGCTGCCAGTGCCTGCCTTTCCCTGGAGGGACAACCTCTCTGCTTTTTGGGGGAAGAGGGGGAAGAAGTACAAGACCTGACCCCTGACTTCCATCCTTTTGTTTTAATTATTATTTTCTTGAGCAGAGTAGCAGGCATGGGTGTGAGAGAGAGAGAGAGGCAAGTCCCTTGGAGCTTTGTGGAAGCAAGATGTGCGTGAAGTGGTGCCAAAGTCCTTTTGGAGGGGAGGACAAGGCAGGTAGCCAGAGAGGTAGTAGTAGGAGTACCTTCTGTGCCCTGGCATGCAGGACGTGGCAGGAGAGAAGGCTTAGGTGAGGTTGCAAGAGGGAGGTCTTGGCTGGAGCATCCATTTCAAAGCTAAGAAGGGGATCTTGGCTGGAACTTCCATTTCAGAGCTTTTTAAGGGCAGTAGGTTTATTGCATCTGGGAAGCTAGTGGTTTTTAAGGGCAATAGGTTTATTGCATCTGGGAAGCTAGTGGTTGGGTGCCTGCATGGCTAGAGAAGGTAAGGACCAAGCTATAAGAGCTCTTGAGTATTTATTATTGCACTAGACAGTCCTGACTCCTTATGGGCATTGGTGTTGTGGAGCACTTTGAAGAGTCTGTCTTTACACAGAAGGTACTGCACAGCCTTAATGACACGTAGTGAAGCTGTTGTTTTGTTATAACACGTGTTACAGGGATAGATTTAGGCTGGGCCTAGCAGAGCTTTAGCTGTTCTCCCACTGCCTTTCCCCCCTACTCCCTTGATGCAGGGAATAAGAACAACACTGTGGCTTCCCTCCACCTCCTCAACCTCATGTTCTACTTGCAAGGAATCAGAGACAAAAAGACACACCGTCACACATGGAGCGAGAGACTGTCACTTCTCCCCATCAACCGCTTTGTGTCTGTGACTCAGCCTGCCATGGACCCTCAGGGGAGCATGTGTCCCTGTTGCATCACCTGGTGCAATGTGTGTGGAAAAGATGCATCTGCTCCTTTCAAGGGTGCCTAAAGCACTGAAAACATATTTCAGCACACTGGGGTGGGTTGAGAAGACATTAGCCTACAACCAGATAGCAGTTGTAAAGTACACATAATTTGGGGGAAGACTGAGCAAGTGGACTGAAGTACACAAGGCTGATTTCCTCCAGAGAGGATGGGAGTGAAGGAGGGGTAGACAGCAGCATGTGGCTGTTGGGCTCTGAAAAGGTGCTGTACAAAATGGCACCTCCTTATTTAGCGGATCAGCTTCCTCTGTGGGTGCCCTAACTTGATTTTGTAGAAGGCCTAATTCTTTCCTTGATAACTGAATGGATTTGGTCTGGAAATAGAGAATTCATGGTTCCTCTGACTGAATTTTTTTCCAAAGTGGAAAGACACGATCAACTTCAAGGCAAATAACATATGTTGGAGGAGAATTTTAGGAGGCAGCATACCAAGATTTTAGGCCAAACCCTGAGAAAACATTTGGAAAGCATTTCAGAAGTAACTAAATGTAGAAGAAAGAATCATGAAAAAAAAAAATTCCATTTACTTTCATCTGCTCCTGGGCTGGACAAAATCAAAGGAAAATCTTCGCTTAGCCATGGACACATCTTCAAAACATCTGCAGGTTGATGCTTCAAATAACCTACTGTGTCCTGCTCTGAAAGATCTGCGGGCTGGGAGGGGAAGCACAGGTAGGAGGAGACTGACACTTAGTAGAAAGAGAAGAGAAGTTGTGTTTGGTCTGGCAAATTGCACATTTTATTGTCATTTGAAGCTACCCTAAATTCAATCTCATGCTCTGTGAGTCACCTTGAAGAAGTCATGGAGCACAGCCATGAGGTGGTGAGCAAAGGGTAGTAAGTCACTGGCAAAACTATAGTGATGTCATTGGAGTACAGCTAGAAGGCCAGATATGACAAAAATAGCTCAATGTAACCAACAGATTTTGTTTTCCTGTATATGTGGCCCTTTTATGGCCACACATGATTATTTCTCATATTTCAAATTAACATAAGAAATACTCATTTTCAGAGCAAAAATTAGAGCAGGAGGCGTACAGAGTATTTGTTTACATTTTGACTTTCCAGCGTGTTGGTAGTCTGGTATAAAATTTGCTGACCTCACCCTCCTGAAGAAAGAAAGAAAATAAAGAGATGTTAAAATAATCTGTATCTATCTACCTTAGGGAAAGCAGTCAGATGGTGTGACTTCACTCAAAGTAATTAGAGTATTGTAAAAGTGATGAGAAGGAAAACTTAGAAATGTTTGTTTATCCATTGACTAGGAAAGGGAAGGAAATACATATTTTTCTAGGAAAAGAATGCACTTTTGGTCTTCTGGTTTGTATAGTATGCCCCAGTTTTACTTCCAGGTTTTGAATGGTCCAGATGAAATAAGACTAGTCAAGGCTAACTAGAGAGTTGTGCTCACAATTTGTCATTATCTCTTGTAGAGGTTATAGACTGTCCTTATGTCATCTTGCATCAGTATTGAATTTCAGCAGACCAAATTTTGAAAGTTTTTAGAACTGCCAAGGGTAATCAATTGAGATAAATCTGTGGAGGGAAAAGAAGTTGAGGGAAGATGAGAAGTGCTGACAGTTAGTTAATTTAGTAAACTGTAAGCCCAAGGGTTACACATGCCATCTAACAGTAAGAAAGAAGCGTAATAAAAAGAAATTAAATTTGATACCAGTCTTTGTGCTGGAAGGTAAAATATTATAGGAGAAAGAGGGGCATATGGAAGGTTAAATGTAACTGTTGCAGATACTTGCTGTAAATTTCAAGCAATAAAATTTGCAGAATTAAACAAAAAGAAATGGGAGGATTTAAAGTAACATTTATTAGAGCATAAAATAACTCATAGGAAAAGGTTTTAAGAACAATAGGAACATAAGTCAATAAAGCAGAATGACTCTGAAATAAATTGTGAATGCATCAATTACACAGGTTTGCTTGTTCTATTTGTGGGAGCTTTTGCACATTCTGAATTTTATAATAGTCTCTGACCAGATTTATTTTCAATGAATCAGGTGTGATTCTTTTCATGCAGAAACTGCAAGCATATAAAGGGACACCATAACAATAATTTACAATATTAAAGCTTAGAATATGCAGTATCCTCTAGATTAAATAGCCAGTCTTCATCGGGCTTCTGGTTTGTGTGTTTACAGTCATTCAGATATGAAAAATCTACATTTGAGCATACACAGCCGCACTTGAAAAAGCATTTGAATAGCTGCATAGCTAAGTAGCTGATACAATTATGTGGGCATATTTTGTACATACAAATAAGGAGGCAGTGAGAATGTAACCTTAAATATCATTTATCTTTGTCACTGTTTTGATAATTAAAAAAGCTATTAGTCATTGCTTATTGGAAGTGTCAGGAAAATTTAATTTGTTGCCCATGTATTCCCTGTGTGGTGTTAGTAACTCACCAGCCCTGTTGTGTTAGAGCATAGAGCAGTGAGCGAGGATGAAGAGCAGCTGACATCAGTGCA
>NW_009621632.1:0-3412 GCF_000690535.1 Cariama cristata
AGAGATCATTAAAGCCACATGCCTGCATTTTGCTTAGGTACTTTCTCAGCTGAGCATTTTGCCTAGGCAGCCTGCCACTACTCTAAAGAAAGCTGGTAGATTTTTTTGCACTCTCCATAATAAAAATACAAGTTAAACACATAGAAAAGAGAAGAGACACGGTAGAAGCTCTCTTAGTACAACTCCTTTGCAGCAACACATCTAAAAACTGCATTGAAACTAATTCTCCAGTTGCCGCTTTGTACTGTAAAAGGAAGCCCGCCCTTGTGAGCCTCAAGGATTCTTCCTCCTCACATCCAGAGTCAGAGAACAACAGTCTCAGGGCACCTTGTCCAGGTAAAGCTCTGAACTTGAACTCTGACCTTCCCTCATCATCTGCCAGTATCTTACAGTTTCAGTTGCCAGTGCAGCAGGGAAGTTTTCTTACAACTTTTCAGATAAATGTAAGGACCAATTATGTCAGAAAACAAGTTTTAAAAAAAGGTTTAGTCACTTAGTCTGGAGAATGCTTCTGCAACTTAACAGCTATTGTTATTACTGTTATCCTTTTCATAATACCTCTTTTCCAAACCCGTCTATGTCCTGTGTGTTAACACAGGTGGACACCGAGGATCATAGGGAATGGACATTTCTATTCACCTACTCTGAAATTCAGCGACCCTCTGGAGGCAAAAGAACAATATTCTGTACTTCAGGTAGGAAGACAGAAATTCTAATATTTTTTAGTGACTGTTTAAAGGAACACCGTAACAATGGGAAAACGTATAGGACAAGAATGCCTACTAACACATTGTAGGCTCAGGCAGTACAATTTCAAAATAGGTTATCTTGCCAATAAGAAAAGCCTTGCTCCAAGTTCACTGTACTGCCTTTGATCTTAAACACAAAGATTCAAAAGCTCCCCTTGTCCAAAATGAACTGACTACAAAAGCCAGCACCACATGAAACCTCTTATACAACTTGCCACAAACCACCAATGCAAGTTATGTGGCTCAACTTAGGCATTCTTTTTTCCATGCAGAGACCCTTTTGCCTGTATTCCCAGTTTCCTAATAGGAGGTAGTGATGTTCCCCAAAAATTCAGCTGTGATTCTAATTGATCTTTTAGCAGAAAACTGAAATATCAAACAATTATCCAATGACATACTGTGGGCATGACATACAGGGCAGGGCAGCAGGGAAGACAGAACACAGAATGAGCAGAATTTGCCATTTCTGTTTTTGTCAGTGATCACTTACTCACTACAACATTCATTAACCCACCAAAGGTCCATCGTGTACCCTACACACATAGCCAAGCTGACAGAGACTCCATTTTGTTTTGCAACCAGTGCCTCACATTTGTCAGAGACCACCAGAAGCAGAGACGTCACATGCTGAGGTACCTTCTCAGGAAGTGCTTCACAGTCCTCTTTTTTACAGACAATTATCACAAGCAGCCTCAGAAAGCTGGTGACTGGAGGACCTCTGGTGGACAGCTACAGACTGTTTTCTCAACAGCACCGTACTAAGGAAGGGAAACGGTTGGCAGCATCTCTAAAGATGTCCTTTTAAGAGAGTTCACAAACTCTCCAAAGCACCTTCTCCAAATGAAGAGAAATAGACAGTATGCTCACTAAACTGCTCAGTATCCCTCTTACAGGCCCAACCTCAGTGCTCACTAGAAGTGGGTAAAGTTTCAGTTCTTAAAGATGCAAATACTGTCTTTTGGAATAAGAAAACGAGATTATCCTGTCCTTGGCCAATGATACAAGTTTCTGCACCCTCGTTCTTGGTGTGGGGTATACCACGCATCACTTCTTGACAAGGATCTCTGAATTCCTAAGAACGTTAAATTTGTTTGAGCAAGTACAAAGGAGAAAAATAAAGCGGAAGCTCAGTGATAACAAACAGCAACATCCCAAGTACTACTATTTTATAACTCTGAATTAATCGGCCATAACTCCATAACAAAGTGATATGCAACAACCTGCTTCCTCACCTGATGCTAACACTTTTCCAGGAAGGCTTCGTACGGAACAGAATCAGACGTTTGCTGTCATCTGTCAAGGCAAAAAAATCTCCTGATGGGGAAAAGGCAAAAGCTAGGATGTCATCACTTCCTTTATCTGTCGGTTTTCCATCCTGCCTAATAGAGAGAAGGGGAACAACAGTTCACAACCTGAGAGTTATGAAATCCTTAAGAGGAGAAGGTTGTTCTCACACCACCAAAAAGGAGCATGAAGAACAAAGTACAACTCTAGAGGTTTTATTTGTGCTTAAAATGTTGAGCCAACTTGAACATAACGCAAAGAAAAAAGCCAAGAAAAAGGAAACTGATAGAAGGTCTAAGCCTGTATCATTACCTGCTTTAAAAAAAAAAAACCACCACAAAACACCCCAAAAAACATGTTAGGGTTTGTGCTAGCAGATCTTGATACAAATTTAGGGGAAAACAGTAAAATTGGCTACAGATAAAACAATGTTCAGTGGTTGAATTTAAACTAAGAAAAATACTTTTTTGGGTTTTGGAATCTCATGACTTAGAGAATAGACCTGAAGGAGAAGTTATGTAACTGGTTTGTGGGGGGGGGTTTCCTAACTGTCTTAGATGGTCTAATAAAAAATGCAGCATTTGTCTGTAAATGCCTTGACCAAGATGAGTCATAATCACTGATTATACTTCTGGTGTTTCTCAAAAAAAAGAAAAAAAGTGTAGAGTCTCCCCTCTGGGATGAAACAGAAACAAAAAACCACATACATATATATCCACAAGGGTTACCAAAACAACCTAGCTATCACCTGATCAAGGAGCCATCCTGTGACTTTCTTTTATTATCTTCACTGCCACATAACCTCCGGAGGAGATGCACCCTCTACAAAAACAACAGACTGCCTGAGCAGATTTCCTCACCCTTTATTTCCTAAGGTCGTCTTCTCTGCATTGATGCAATCGAACACGAAGAGACTGTCATCGCTGCAAATAAAAAAAAAAAATAGACTAAACCCACTGGAACTAGAGCAACCACGAGCTTAACTATGAAGGCTGTCATCTCTTTTGTAACATGCTACTATTTCACGGTCATTTGCACAATTGACTCCTATCTTGAGGAACCATCGCTGCCAAACAGGCTCCAAAGAGGTACAGACACAGCAGAAGTTTAAAACCTTGGATTGTACACACATGCCAAAAAGGAAATCGTCACCTGTTGGCAAGGTGACCGGGTATTTTGCATACATCTTTCTTCTTCTTCTGCATATATTTAGTCACTACTATTTACCCGGTTGTTAACATATCAGCGACGTGCATCTGGCGGTGCACAATCGTGCCAGAAAACCACCAAGACTAAAAAGCTTTAAAATGTCATTTCAGTAACAGAAAACGCCGACACGGAGCGCCTAAAGGCCTGCGCTCGGCGACGCGTCCCTCTCC
>NW_009621633.1:0-260 GCF_000690535.1 Cariama cristata
AGGAAAAGAAAAAAAAAATTAGCGAAAATCTTTTTCTGCTAAGCGGGGGAACTTCGTCTTCTGAAGTAGGAACTGAAATTTGGCCAGTCAGCATGAGTTGTTCATTAAAATCTGGGTCACCTCTTACTTTGCCCCCTTGTTCTCTCCTTTAAGAAAAAAAAAAAGTTACAAGAACTGTTTTGTATCTATCATTAACATATTTATGAAAGTGGCCACTAAATTCTCCAGAAATTCTGTCCTTAAGGCTAAAATCCTGTAGG
>NW_009621633.1:285-44282 GCF_000690535.1 Cariama cristata
CTGCATAATTAAAGCCTTTACCATAATGCCCCTTTTCATGGGTAAAGGTTGCACATTATGTGCAACATTTAAAGTCGTGTGAGGAGGCTGGAGTAATTACAGTTGTTGACATTATGTTGCAAAACGTGTCCAAAAGTAACTGTAGTTATCATGTGATTTTATTTTTTTTTAAACTTTCTTGCATGCACTTTGTTTAGTGGGAGCTTCACGAATAGGTTCTTTACCGATGTGTTAGGAACTGAGACTGCCTGCGTAGGGACAGGAGGAGAGAGAACTTGGGTTGTATTTGGGGATATTCCAGTTTACTGAGCTGCTGGTGAAGGGGGAAGGACTTGATAGGGTTATCTGTTTATTTTCCATTAATAACATTTGAATCCCTTAGCTAGCATCAGCCATAACGAACAAAAATTTTTGAAAAATAATCTGGAAAGGAGCATGGCACCTCTCAAAAAAGCTGCAGCGTGAGTGGCAATACCTATTACACATCAAAGAACCCATCGGCAGAGGACTGCCATCTTGAAGCACAAATTCATAGAAATCAAGTTTCTTTGACTCCGCTGCTTATGAATCTGTTTGCTTTTATGTTAGGAATTATTCTATGTTTTAAACTGCAATAATTAAACCAGAAGACACAGACCCAGAAATCTTGGTAATGTAACATTTTATCATTCCTTCTTTCTTTAGGATATTAATGTTATAATTTACGTATCATCTGCTCCCACTGCAAGTTCGTCACGTTCAGGAGAGAATGCTTTGTCACGTGTCTGTAAAGCAGCCAGGTCGCTACAGTCTCTGGGCAGGTTCTGGCGCTGTAGTCGTAAGGAGCAGTAAGCAGCTCGCTGGTAGAGACAGCAAACGCTTCTATTCCTGAGCAGACTGAGCAGTTTGGAGTCATTTTGGTGACATCACATTACCTAAGTAATACTTGAGTTACATACTGAAGTCCAGGGACATTTTTAGGAGCAAACATGCACGGTGACTGCCAGGGCAGCTCGTGGAAGTCACAGTTGTATTAATTTAGGTAGAGGTGTCAGTCATCTCTTCTGCAAGTGTGTGAAAGGAGCCTGTGCCCAGCACATGCCCAGCCACAGGGTCTGTCCTGGCAGCAGGTTGTACTACAGGCTTTGGAAGACCAACAACCACGCAAGAGGAGCCTGCTAAACCAGGCGGAGGGAAGAGCAAGCACTAGGCAGCGACTCTTGGGTGTACGAGCAAAGGAGGCTTGGGTACAGATGCCCATGGTCAAACTCACTGTCACTTCCAGGCAGGCCCCCAGTTACAGGGTTAAAAATGTGCAAATTAGGATGAAATCTGATATGAGATCTTTCATAGAGAAGCTGCTAGTGCTGAAGTCGAAGTTGTGTACTTGGCATTACAGCGGTGTTAAGCTCTCTTCTGCATTGAAACCCTTTGTATGCCCTGAAGAAAATCATAGGCCATATAGGACCTCAGACAGTTCCTGTAAAATGCAGAGTGTGGCTACATTGTCTTTTACAGTGAAATATTACAGTTTACATACTGCTTTATAGAATGTTAGGAAAGTGATTTTCAAAGGGAGCTGAAAAATAAATACATGAAGATAGAAATGGTAACAGTTTTTCATTGCAGAGTTCTGTTTCCTCCACTGATGTGCCTTAACTAGAATAAATGTGTAGTTATATAGATATAAATATAGATTTTTTTATTTATAAATGTATACAATAGATGTTATAGACAATAAATTTTGCACAGCGATATATGTGATAAGGTATGTCACACAGTATTTGCTGTACTACGTAGTACATATTGTGCGCTATGTATAACAGTGCTACATACAGTACAAATGGATGTATTCTGTGTTTATATGTAATAAATTTGTATTTCTATTACTAATCCATATATTGACATATCTATATAGAAATAGTAGATTATATTAACATATTTTAACTGTTACATAGACATATACATTTTCTGTATGTACATATGTGCCTTATGCAGTTTCTTTCCATACCTCTTTTCAGAAGACCCTTTCTAGGCAAGGTGTATGCATCTTAACTGACTTACTGTTGCTGTGTGCTTCATCGCGTTTTGCGTTTTCTATTCCGAGGCAGAGTCTGAACATAAGGTAGCTGCAGTTAAGACAGTGTGTGATTCTGGCCTACAGCCTGCATGAGTTCCTATACTGCTTAGTGTCTGCGTCCTACTAAAAGCCATAAAAATTACCATAAACCCTCAGACTAAAAGCTGATGTATGATTTTAATTTTTATGCTGACCTCTGTTGCAGTGACTTCAGGTTTTTAAAGTGAATCCACTCCTCTGTGAGTGCTGCAGAATGAACGCTCTGAAGTGATTCGGTTCCCTGTTGCAGATTAAAAAAAAAAAAGAACTGTAGTCATTCTATATTCTTCCAGTCCTGGAGCACCTTCAATGTAGGAAGCCCATTATTCAAAGTAAAAATGTTCTTACCCTCGAAGGGTAAGAATTAAAAATGTATTAGTGATAGCAATTAATAATTTCCATGTGAATTTCAAGAAGCTAGTGAAGGTTCAGAGCTGCACATGCGTGTGTGTATGTGTGTATGGGAAGGTGACATTCTGTATTTTTCAGTGATCTAATTATAAAGAAGAAATTAAACAAACTTATCTATCTAGCGTGTGTGTGAAAAGAAGTCACACATCTGGTTATTCATTCTGTGTCCATTTGACAGTGAGGAAGACTTCTGGGAGGCTGCATGTTACACACTCTCCTGTTTCGGTTGATAACAGCTTGAGGTCTTTTTAGAGATACTAACGGAAAAAGTTTTTAACTATTATTTTTCACCAGAGAGAAAGAAAATGCTGCAAATGTTGAATACCTGATGGTATTTTCTGTGAATCTGTCCACAAATTGTTTGGGTAAGTCTCCTGCTGGAATAGTCCATTTCCCTCATGTACCACTTGTCACGCAGTTTCATTCACAAAGTTTACGGGTCCTCTTCTAAGCTTAGATCCCTCTGCTACATCACAGATTGTGTCTCCTAGTCGCAGAGTCTGGATCTAAATGGTGCGTGTTTATCATCGTGTGTTGTTCTGGCCTACATGAGATAACATTCTGATTGTGTTTTGGGTTTTTTTTCTGAACTGATTTCTGTTCCATGAATATGCAACTCAAACTTCTCTCATGTCCATATGCAGGCTGGTGTGGTGTGCATGCTCCTCATCTCCTGCAAATACACAGGGTATTATCATTAAAATTATATTGGTAAATCACCTAGGCTGCCTTCTGTAAGCTTTATATCAACAACTAATCATTGCCAGCCTGTGTCTCACTCTACCCTCATTCATACAAACTGATAGCTCTGTCGCTAGCGTAAAACTTTAATCCTAGTGCTGTTAGAGAAAGAGATATGTATACTTCAATTTTTGTGATAAAATTCATATAAATATGATTAGACTGTAGAATTCTAATGATAAAATATAGCCAAAACGTGTCTTTCTATTGAGGTCAGTTTTCTCTATAAGCATCAACCATGTCTATTCCAGGCCCAATAAAATTATTTTCTTTTGCAGCTCCTGGGGACACAGAACATGGCACGTTGTAACTACAGCAATAGGCTCGGCTGCGAAAGATCTCTATCAGGCATCACAGTGAATTTGAGGCAGCTGGCCGTTATCAGCTGAAGCAGGTAGTCAGTAGAAGTGTAGAAGATAAATAGATAATCGAAAAGCAATCTAGAAACCTGGGAGAGATAATAAACCTCTCTTCTAGAGGGAAGGTAACAACTCGGGTAGGTCACTGATGAACTCAACTCCCAGATCAGTGCTGTGTCTAATACTGCTGAAAATGCTGTAGCAGTTCAGGCCTGTCAGCTCTGAAGTAGTATTCAAGATGTTGGAAATGCAGTTTGACATGCTCAGTTATAGAAATCACTATTGCCGTAGAGTGAAGAAGGATCATGCTGCTGAAAGACAGGTGACCAAAATCCCAGGAACAGCATGACCCTCTATTAAATTACAGTTGCCAAAACAGAAAACTAATTACACCCCCTTCTTACCTTCCATGCTGCTGTGTCTATATGGTCGGCGCAACTGTCGCGTGATATTCCTGCCGTGCTGACCCTGGTTCTCTGTGAATTTTCTTGTGTAATTTCTACTTATCTTAAAATAACTGAACCGTTTTGTTTTCCTTACCGTGAGCACAGAGAAGAGAGGGAAAAGCCCATGTCTATGAGTAAAAGAATGTGGTGGTCTTAGTAGCTGTATATTAAAACAGTCCTACAAAACATCTTTCTCTTTATGTGACTCTTATAATTCTCAAATTCCTGTCTATGGAAAGTGTGAAATTGTGCATGAACATGCGAGGAAACTGGTAGCATTTGATAACTCTTCTCGCTGGGTTCTGAGATCTTATAGGACTATATTGGTGGTAGGGTGACAGCATCAGGAGCTGTTTTTGTGAGAGTGGGCACAGAAAAGAAGTCCATCAGTGGCATCTTTCCACCAAAGAAGTGCTCAAATTACTCCACTGACATCTGTCTTTATTTTGTTAAACCACTCAGGTGGACCACAGGAAGTAACTGATGTCAGTGTAATGTGAATTCTTGTGAAATTGAACAAAAAAAAAAAAGAAAACAAGAAAAAAGACTTCTGCTGCTCAATTTCCTTTGAAAGATGCTTTAAAAAAAATCTGTCTATACCACAAGAGTTATAAATCGTTCTGTGCATTTACACTGAAAGAGCATGAACTAAGACACATGCATCAAATATTTTCAGAGTGTTAGTTACCACTGTTGAAGAAAGTCCTAACCAGGAAAGCAATATATTATATTCAAAAAACCCATTAACAAAATTTAGGTGTGTCCATGTTGCTGGTTGCATAACTAATGTCCTTTGAACAGTCTCTGTAATTCTTAAAAAGTAACTGATGTACATATTTTTATTTTTATGTATTGTTTTAATATTTGTTTTACTATACCACTGGCCATGACTTGTGCGCCTCTGTAAATTCTGCCTCTTAAGTAGTGATTGCTGAGGGTATTTTTCCTTTCATACACCTCTGTACTCTAAACTGGTAACACGTATTTGGCCATGTAAAAGCAATCTTGGGTGATCTTCGTGTGCCTTTATCCTGCAAATGTGTAGCAATATAATGATGTCAGTTCTTCCATCTCTCGAGTTTATTCAACACGTTTAGGATATTAACAGGATTATTTGAGTTGGTAGCCTGTAATAATGGGAGACCACATTTGTTGATGCAGAAGGTTACTCTGAATTCGGTGTCAGAGTGTCTTACTTACCTGTTCCATGTGAATAAAATACTTTCCTGTAAACAGAGTTTTTAATTTCTTTTGTAGTGATTGTATATATTGGGGGAAAGGAAATTGTCCCTTAGCCTAAAGATTTTTCCTTCTCATAGCATCAACAGCCTGTTTTGTTTGAGAGCATTGGCTTAATCTGAAGATCAGCAGCTGATATACCGGAGAGCAGGCTTGAATCCAACCTTCGAATGAAAACGGAAAGCAATCGCAAAGGACACGATCCAAGTTTTGCTTGGACTAAGGTTACCCAGGGTGGGTGCTGACCCAGGACAGCCACAGGGACAGAGCCCGGGCAGCTGCAGAGCAGTGGCAGCCGCCCAGTGTTCCTGAACTGATGAGGATGAGGGCGAAGGAGGAGGACTTAAATCTCAGCTATTGCATGCTCTAATGTAGAACAGACAAGCTATATAAGAACCTCACATGCTGCGTCAAGAATTACAACAGCTAGTTGGAAACAAAATCCTTGAAGCTTCTTCTGCAACTTTATAAATAGAAATTCTGATAACCAAATTATTTTTAAAATGGTAGCTTTTGAGACACATTTAGTTCTAAAAGTTGTATACACTAAGTACATCATAAACAATCCTTGCCCTCAAATACTGAGTCATTAAAGAAAGACTGCGGCTTCAGAGGCACAGTTCAGTTTATGCAAAGATAATTCAAGTTATCCTTCTTTGGCTGGGAATTAGGATCTGTGAACCCAGGTATATTAGTTTTAGTATCCCATCTAGCCCACTCTTCATGATGGTATACTGTGTTTAGTGTACCTTAATTGTTCTTTGAACAAACAAGAACTATTTATAAATCCCTGTTTCTGAAAGTACATTTTTCAGATACGATCTATAAGCTGTGCACATCTCCACTGGCTGAAAAGGTTATTTTTCCTGTCCTATTTATAAAGCATATTAGTGCTTTACAAAATAGTTGCAGACGCTGATGCAAAAGCCTGGCAATTGAAAACCAGACAATTAAACGGCTCAAAAAAGAGGAGGAGAAATGCGGTACAAAAGGATCTCTGCAGAGAACCCGTAACTGTCTGCAGCCTTCCCCAGTGTTCTGTGTAGGAGGTACTCGGGTAGTTTGGAATAGCCATGGATACAGATGATGTCAGAACCAGTCTTCTAAATCTTTTCAATTCTCCATTACGAAAATATGCTATAGAGCTGTGGTATCAGATATGAAACAATCTCTTACATATTTTTTTAATGTCAATAGAATTATTTTTCATTAAGTTTTTAGTTATGGGTGCTGTATACTATGCATATTTTTTCCTATTAAATCCAAAAATCTTTCCTGATAAGGGCATCCTTTCTCAAAGTACTTCTTAAAATAGAATAGCTTGATGCTGCGGATAGCAGTTTGACATTGAAGAAAAACAGGGAGATGCAAACAAATTCTAGCAAGTCTGGAAGTGATGCCTGTATACTTCAGAAATAGTTTGACTCATTAGTAGATTAATAGGCTGCACAGAGAGCTGGATCTTTGAAAGAAGTCAGTGAATTAAGGGCAGACTATTACCCTGTAGCTCCCATTAGCCTGCACATTAACTAGATAGATCTATGGATATTTCTGTCCCATACAAATCACTGGAACAATGGATATAGGTTTTATGTAAAATCAGCATGGCCGTAAAATGGAATGGAGGAACATTTTAAAATTACTGTAGTTAGAGTGGCCAAAGCCTTTGAATACAGCTTTGTCAGGGTTTTTATTCTCAAGAGCCTACCTATTCACAAATCTGAGGTAGCCGAACATCACAGAGTTAGGTTTCCTAGTATGGTTATTTTTTGCCCAGTAATAATTCCTAAAACCATTTAACAGCTTTCATGTAAAAATATACTTTGATATATCTGATAGAAACTATACCTGATCTTGGCTGAGGGCAAAGGAATGGAAAAGATGACCTGTCATCTATGATTGCAAGCCTCTGTTCCTACCCTTTATCTTTCAAACAGGGATCAGTTGTGATGACAGATACAGTGAAATACAGCAGTCCCTTCCAAAGGGCTTGTAGTGTTCTGTGTGTGCAGGAAGGTCGTAGGAAAGGTTAGCAAGGGCCCAAACACTGCACATTAAAGAGTTCAGTTGCAGGGGGGAGCCTCTGCCAGGCATATTTGGAATTTCAGTTGCTTTATGTGAGATTCATATGACCAAATGGAACTTCTGCAATGTAGCAGCTACATCGGAGCTAAGCAGCTCTTATTCTCAGTGGTTAGAAGCAGGCATCTGAAGGACACAGCTAATTTCATCAAAAAGGTCTAAAATGGGTGAGTGGAATTGTGGTCTGGTACTGCCCATTTGTCTCTATCGACTACAAAGACAACCCAGGCTGTTAGTACAGGTATAAGCATCTGCAGTTTAAAAACCTAAAGTTAAATGAAATAACTTCCATCCTAACTTTTCCCTTGTTTGCACATTGCCATCCCTTTTCAGGGAAAAATCGATCAGTGGACTCAAAACAGATTTATCATACCACCTTTAGCTGATTTTTGACTGCTCAATAGTTCATTATATCCACTCTGTTTGTGTCCTATAATACAATGACTTATCACAGGCTTCCAATTTTGGCTGATAGTTCTGCACTAGATAAGCGCATTATTAGTTAAGCTGAAGAAAATAAAACCAAAAAAAACATTAAGTTATGCGTGAGAACCTATGAATTTCCAGAGTGATGGACTTTCTCCTATAGTCTCCAACACGGAGCAATGACAAGGACAGAGAAGACATGTATTGTGTTGTCTTTCCCAGTTTTACCTTAGATATAGTAAGAGAAGTTTCATCTTGATTCTGCCTGCCCATCAACGTATGCCCTTAAACATAAAGACTTAAAACTTTGTTGGTCACTTCACTATACTTTAACTGCAGGTTACTACTTTTATGTCCTCCATATGGACTATTACTTGAAAAGTGTGCTTTGAATAGATCCTGTAATGTGGATGTAATATCCAATAGAAGTGAAAAAAGGGCACAGTTTTGCTGCACTCGTATTTTGTGTAAGGTATAAAGAATCTACTTACAGATGGCTTGAACCCCTGTAAAGCTCTGGAGGAGCAGGGGTGTTTCATGCACGGAGAAGTCCAAAGCGAGGGCTGATGAAGCCAGGCCAGCAGTGCAGCTGCCTTAGACCTGCCCATAGCTGATGGCACCTGATCTGTGACGTTCATGGAGAAGATATTTTTCTCCTGCGTGCAACATCTCTTTGCCAAGTGTATTCAGACTTGGCACAGGTAGAAATATTTGATGCTCAGCTGTTTTCTGCTCTGATAGCAAATATTGGTGTTTGGTGAGTTTTTTCTCCCACGTATGAAAACTACATTCTCTGTTTCTTACAGCCTTCATCAAATACTCAGCTAAGCATAGTTACAAAAATACAGTTAAAGAAGTAATATTCGTTAAAAAAACATAGCCACCAGTCTTCTTGTAGTGATACTGATCATTTAGAATCGTCATATAAAATAAGGCATGATTTTCAAAGGGGACCAAACTGGGTGTATAGATAATGAATTCAGTTTCCATTTATTTCTCAGTGAGAATTTTTAAAGGAGAAAAAGATGGAAAAATTATAGACATTTGTTTTGAGCAAGCACAATGAAACTGATTTGTTGTTTATAAACCAACACTCATATTTTGTTGTGCATATAAGACTATACAATTAATTTTGCATCTTAGAGAACTGTGTTTGTTTAGTTCTTTGTCATACATTCCTGTCAATACCCTGAACAAAAGGGGTGAAAATAGAGTGGCTTAAAAAATAATTAAAACCCCTCACAGCCCCCCCCCCTCCCCCCAGGAAAAAAAATAAACAACAAAAATTCCTATGGGGAAAAGTTCTCTCTATATTGGGGTAATATTTGGGGTAATTATGGGTGTTTGTCTGAGTGTGTCATTTTGGTGGTGTTATGGTAATGTTTTAATTGTGAATGAAGTCAGAAGTGCCCAGATTAGCAAATGAGTGCTTTTCTAAATTTTAATGATGAAAGATCAATAAGCGATTCTAAAATTACTTGTGACAGAACTCAGCAATAATAGGGGAATATAGTTTTCAATTCACTTGTGTACTTCAGCACATTTATTTCAATGAGGCTGATTATGTTTTAAGGCTGTGCAAAGAATTGATTTTTCAATTTAGCTTCTGAATTAAGCAATAGAAATAATTTTTATTCTGAGGAGCAAGTGGTTTGTGTTTCCTATTTTTTTTTTTTTTACTTTAGGTCTCCAAAAAAAATCAATTAGTTTGATATCGAAGTTTTGTGGGGCCTTGTACAAACAATTTTCTTGGAACAGAGGTAAGAAAAAGCAAAGGAGAAAATGGACCAGATCCAGACAAAGCTGCTGCAGAAAGCCACATATTTCTTTCTGTTGGAGTGTTAGAGCATCCACCTGTGTTGTGCAGCCTAGGTTTAGCTTTCAGTTCACCTTAGGGGAATTAAATCTTAAACTCCTCTAATCCTAACTGCCAAACTGTGCATAGTTTTGTAAAGGGAAGAACGATTCTGGCAGGAGGAACAGAAGCCTTACCTTCTCTCTTCTCTGCATTACCCTCAGAATAACTATAGCCTTGGGAGAAGGTGTTAATCTAACCTACGAAATAAACAGTTTCAGATTCCGACCCTCAGTCAGAAAGAGAAGAGATCTGAGTTCAGACAAGGACCGTAACAGGTGGGATGCGGAGCATGCGGAGGCTGGGACATTCATGGACAGGGTGTCTGCGTGTTGGAGGCACTCCGTTTTGTATGAGGCATCCTCACTGAGTCAGAGAGCGCAATAGCTTGATGGTGTTGGGTTCAGAAACCCTTTCAAGAGCCACTGGATTTAAAAGCACTGATACAAACCAGCACATTAAAAGGTGAATATGATCTCTCATTTCTGTTTTGTGCTCTGAAGTTAGAATCTGGGAGAAAGTTGGGAATTTCAGCAGGGACTGCCAAATTTTTTATGCATGTCAGGAGGACTGGATTAAGCAGGCATAATCATAGTTCTACATTGGTGTGTGATGAAATTTTCAAAATTCTGGTAATGAGCACATTTGGCTTGCACTCACATCATTTTGAAGTGACTGAAAATGCATTTTTTGAGGAATTTATACTTTGTCAAATCATCATCAACATCATCATCATCTCTGCTCATCTCTGCGCATCTGACAAGAGCCTTAGCCACAGTCCCTTGGTGGATTAGGATGGAGCAGAATTAAAGGTTACCATTGGGAACACTTGGCACAATAAGGGTGTTTGATATGGGGTAGATTTCATTTTGCATCATGTTACTAAATTACTGCAGTTACAGGAAAGAGGAGAAGAACTATTTCTAGTTTCTCAAATGCACCAAATGTTGGAATTGCAGAATTAAATTGTTTGACTTAAAGAACTGAAATTAATAAATGCAGATTCAGAAAAAAAATGTTAAGATGCTGATGCATTGCAAATTGGGAACATGACTGTATGAACAAGGGCAATTTGGCAACACAGCAGTCACTCCCTCTAGTCCTCTGCTCATGGGGTTTAGTGACTTCCTTGACTCTATTTTCGACTGACTTTGTTTGAGGTTTAGTGACTTCCCTGACTCTATTTTCAACTGACTTTGTTTCCTTTGTTATGTCTCTCCATGTATTTCATAGACTGAGCAACGGGACGTCAGTCAGAATTACAACAGATGCTATTTCCTGCCACATTAATACCTACTTAATACAAAATTCTGCCTTCTATCTGTCCCGCCCATACATGCACACATACACACAGAAAATTAAGAAGAGGTGGTTTTGTATAACCCTATGGTTTAAAAATTTGTAGATGGAATTAGAACCTGGATTAAATCAAAATGAGTAAGAGGAAACAAGAGGTCATTTTAACCTATAGTGTTATATAAACTTGTTTTTGAAAGAACAAACATGAATGATGTAAATTGTATTTGTTTAAACTAAAGGAACTCTTGATTATGCGGTTTCAAGGTTTCTAGGGAAATCATGGAAGCATCTTTCTGAGAACCTAAAATTCTGTTGAGAGGAAGTGTGCAAATAAACTCTTCTTCCCAGAGTTCCTCAATATTTTCTTCCCACAGTTCTTCACTTCAGATGGATGCATTTCAGAACTTCTCCTATCTGATAAGTGTCATGATCTCTTTATACTCAAGTGGGGTACAATATCAACCACATCCAAGGTTTCTGTTCACTCTCTCCTTATTCACATATTTATCTTTGCCTTACTTTGACAATGTTCTTTTTAAATTAAGCTCTGGCTTACCTTTCTGAACATATGTCTGTCTTTTTTTCAAGCTGCAAGTTGCTCCCTGTAATTAATGGCCTATTAGCTACTTATTGACTCAAGAAAGGATAAAACTTACTCATTCAAAGTACTTAGGATGTAAAATCAAGAGGGAAATATTTTTATTCACTGTACTATGTAGCTAGATCAACCTGTCCATTAAGAAGTGTACTAATACAAGCATCTTCATTAATTTGTGGAGTTTATACTGGTTCTTGATTGAGACCATTCACAATGGTAGTCAACCATTGATTTAATAATAGTCTTGGGGTGACTCATGCACAAAACTAATTTTGAAGCACACTGTAAAAATTACTCCAAAAACCAAACAGTTATTCCCTCCAAAGTTGATAATCCTTTGCTGCATTTGCAGAGGTCGAGCAGATTCCCTCCCAGCACTTTTTCCCTTCAATTTCCTATGCAAACAAAGAATACAACTCTGATCTCCTTCAGGTCTGAGTTCCCTATTGTCTACAGCTATTCTAATTCAGATAGTAGGATTTATATAATTTTGGTGGAGCAATGTCTTTTGCTATCACTTCTAGGAGTGATTTTGTGTTATGCTCTTAGAATGAATTTTGGGTTCCCTACTTTCCACACCTGAAACAGATCAAGATACCTGAATCTCAGAAGGCACATACTCTTCAGTGACTTCTAACTCTGGAGATGTCTCTATTCAACTAGCAGCTCCCCTTCAGTCTAAATCTTTGCACGTACGTATATGACTGCAGAATTACTTTGCCTTGGGCAGCATTGCCTTCTCTACATCTGAATTCCCTTATGATTTAGAAACCTAAAGACTGTTTCCCAAAGGCTCCAATCTAGTAACTGTACGTTGGACAGCCTCACGAACTGGCAACAGAGAGTTCAACCTATGCCACGCCACAACCTCTTCCTTCAGAAACCATGGTTTGGAAAAGAGGCGTGATTACCATGGTGTGTGCACTTGGCATGTTGTTTACAGGTTGGAGTGTTCTGATGGAAGGCAATATACATGAGGTTTAATCATTGCCCCCCAGATAATTTATGCATGTTAAATTATGTAATAATAGTAATGACAATAATGACATAAATTACTCACCTACTATGGAGTAGATCCAGAACTAGCCTTTCTAGCTGGATACTTTGAGTATCACTGTCAGCCTCAAGCAAAGCTATAGCCTTGTAGTGAGGGCATTTGCTTGACATACAAAAGCTGTGGATTTAGTTAGTTGGAGTTGAAGGGAAATAAATAATTCCTTGTAATATATTTGTAAAATGGGCTTCATTCAAAGGGTAGGTAGCAGCAGGTGTGTTTTAAAAAGGGAGAGCCCTGCTTGATTGTTTATCTGTTTAGTCTAAGGAAAGCACTTAGCATCTGAACCCAAAATGGTTAGAGAAACCTCTTTAGATATGGAAAAAAAAAAAAAAAAAAAAAAAAGGAAAGATAAAGGAATTGGTCAAACACACCTATTAACCTTCTTCTAGACTCTCTCCATACTGAGAATGTGTTACCCATGAATAGTTAAACCTTGCCAAGGTTGGTGTCTTTCTGCATCACCAGTAGCACTGACTTGCATCCCCACCCTGGCAACAACTGCTGACACCAGTACGTGCAAATGGACAAACCTGGAAAGAGCCAGGGAGCAGCACTCTGTGGCTCTAAGACTGACTGACATAGACTGGCCACATCCACACAATATTCTTGGCCTCCAACCTGTGCCTGGGGTGGCCTCCTTCCATCTGTAGATACATAATAATGACTTTCCATTTTCTGCATTATTTTTTTTTTTATTAGTTAAAATGTTTGAAATAATGAAAGAAAGTTACAGCGCACTGGCATCTCGTTTTCAGACCAAGTCACTGAGAGCATCTGTTAGAGGTTCTGGGGTGTCATACACAGGATGTGTGGGTGTATTTGGGGTACAAGACTTGCTGGAATATTGCTGGAGGTGGGAGGGATGGGTAGACGGTTAGTAGGGGATAGCAGGGTGGAGAAAGCTCTGGATGCAGGACTGGCTCTTGGCTCGTGCAATCCCAAGCATTTTCTAGGAGAGTGCTAGATGGTACAGGGGAAAACCGTGCCAGAGTATGTTAATAATTAAGTAGTACGAGTGGTTGAGTTCAGGGTTTGAGCTTGCTCTCTAGTCCTGTTTTATTTAGCACTGTAGAGACAACCAATTGAGATAAGGTTTTACTGCTGGGCTCATTTTCTCCTAATCCCCCAAAAATGTTCAAGCATGACTAGATAAGGAGGCAGAGGCAGATAACATCAGGCTGGTTTCAATAACAAGGATTCAACAATGGTGGCAGAAAATACTTGCTTTCCCCATTCATAGCCGAAGTAAACTATGATTTTACCCTCCGCTACACGTACAGGTTTAGTGGATTTTATTAGAACGGCAACACTGTAGGGACACCAGAGCGGAAATAGAAAGTAAAACAGAAAAACAGAGGTGCAAAGAAAGAACTATGAACATGTGAGAAACCCAGAACTACAGGAATGGGTAAAGAGGTCTGAAATAGGACTTTCGTAAATACAACAAAGATTGCAATGACACCTTCATCCTAGTCCCACAATAGATCTCTAAGGATTACTGCTGTTAATACTGTGATACTGCATTTTATTCAGGTGTTTGTTTTAAATAAAAGATCAAAATAATAAATGAGTCTAGAGATACATCAGTAAAACAGAAAAATTGCTTGATTTTTAAAAAATGAACTGATACATCTTTGGCCAACCCTGGTGTCCAAATCTATTTGTCTTAAAAATTATGAAAATAAATGTCATCCTGTTTCTTTGAAAGGTCTTGAGACAATATACCCATAAAGTACAATAAAATAATAGCTATTCACGTCCATTCAGAATATAAACAAAAAAATATGGCAGTTTAATTACTTCTTATTAAGTTAATGGATTTTTACATTATCACTTTATTCCTAGTGATGATTTTGTAGACCACCAAAATATACTCTTATTCTTATTCTTACTGTTGCTCTTATTTGTGTGTCTTTGGTTGAAAATGATTGTAGAAAATTCACTAAAGGTAACAGAATTTATAAGAGACTTTGCAGTTGGCAGGTTCACAAAACAATGTAACAATACATATTGTATAATGTGATACCTAAAGAAAAGTAAAATAATCGTAATCATGTTAAAATTCAGTTGTCATAGTGTTTTAAAAATGCAGAATATCATTGTTGCTCCTGGAAAAAATCTTTTTTCATGTCATTTTCCTCACAATACTCCATGCTGTTGGTTTTGTGCCGTATTTAAGTGATTGTTAAATCACTTTTTTAAACATTATAGGTGATTATCAATTACAAGCTTATACTATTTATTTCAATAAGACAAATTTAGTGCTGAGACTACACCCTCAACCAGATGCATTGTCTATGGTAGAAATGCAGATCTGTAAAGGACTGACCTGGCAGATTGTTCTCCATGCAGTGCCTCTACCGTTCAGTCCCCTTATGATTTCTGAGAGTTTGTGTGAGAGGTACTTCACAAAATAATGGTCTGAAGTGAAGAAGCCTTTTGTCATTGCAAAGTAAATCATCAGCCTGCTGATTTTAGAATCCCATGGACATGGCTTTATAGTGTGACTCTGAGAAACATACTTTCTAATTTTTCAAGGGGATGAGCACATCTGTGAGAAATGTTTGCTGAGAAATCAAGAACCTAATTTGGGAAGGCAGGAAAAGATACAACTGCCCATGGCAGGGTGGTTGGAACCAGATGATCTTTAAGGTCCCTTCCAACCCAAACCGTTCTATGATTCTGTGATTCTATAACTTTGACACATTCAATTCCTTTCACTATCCCCGCACTATAACTCCATCCACTTCTGGCAAGGGCACTAGCCTGTTAGTTTTTAGTGCATTGACAGCCATATAGAGCTCCAAAGGTACTGAATCACGTATATGGTTTACTACCAAAGATGACAGTGAGAAAAGCTTGCATGGCTGCTCTACGTCTTGCATTAACATCTAAAGATGAAGACCTGAGAGCATATCTATCATAAGGGCTTTGTAGCACGAGGACCTCTCTTTCAGACTGTAGGACTGCAATCACGTACTGGTGAACCCGAGACATCCAGGTCTCTGCTGTGAGTGGGAGAAATAGTCCTGTACTGCTTCTTCCGATGGCAGGCTACTAGCACAAAGCTCAATAAACTTGGCTTAAGTGCAATGTGTGTATACTGTATTAAAGGGCTTTTACACTGTCTTGCTTGGAAAGGTCTCTGATCTGCATAGATAAAATGATGACGGTCAGCCTTAGCCACTCAGTCAAGTAATTTATTAAGATAATGGCTTTGTCCAGATTCTACTTGCTACTGTTTCACCAGTTGCTGCCTTGGAGACCCTAAACCATGAAGAAACATAATTTAAATTCATTTCCTCACCGATACGCAGTTCTTCACCTCAATCAACAGAGACAAATATTGGCCCTACATGACTATAAAAGCATCTTTTTCATTCTTATTTAAAAGTAAATCCATCTTGGAGCTAAACATCTTGCTGCCAAAGCTCTTTTTTTCTGGGCAGATGTGACATTTTCAGCTAACAGGAGAGATTGGTTTGTACTGTAATCCTTGGGCACTCTCCACAGGTGGTGTTACTTGACAGTGAAACTGGGAGAACCCTTCTCTGTCCTTGCATCGTTAAAGGTAAGGAAAATGCTCAGACGAAGTGTAGAAATATCACTGTGGGTGAAGCGAGAAGGCCAAACCGTGCTGACCAGGTCTGGGAGGGGTTGCTGTGAGACTTTGTGATGAAACGTCCTTTGTATTAATCCTCTTCATCAGGGAAGGAATGCACTTCACACAACAGATGTCTCGACTCAAGGTGTTTGGGAGACTCTGTGAATCCCTTGTCAGGACAGGCGTGAATCATTTTGGGGAGGAGAGAGAAAAAGCAGATTATTAAAAAGGAAAGGGACAGCTCAACAGCAGAGATGTTTCTCTGAGAGGTAGAGGGGCACGTTCAACCTCCTGCTCCATGTGATTCACAGCAGAAATTAAAAACGTTGGTCCCATTCTGCCTTTAAGAGCAGAAATCTCATCTTGAGAAACTCTGATGAGGAGAAATTATTGTTACATGTAATTGTGTAAATAAGCCTAGATATATTTTAGCTGGATTTGTCCCAGATTTTTATTTGAATAACTGTTGTATTTCCAGGTAGCTGGGAATGAACATTTCACTAGATATTTCCCTTGATGACATAAATGTCTCATTCCTTATTTGCCAGTAGTTGTGTTAAACTGAGGAGCATTTTTCCTGCTTATGTGGCTGCGTATCCACAACATTCTTTTGCTAGCTAATAAATCAGCTGAAATATCACAGGGTTTTTATATGTTATGGCCGTACCCAAGGAAAGCATTTCAATGGATGTCTCTCAGCAAACAAAGGACTGGCTCTCTTGACTTCAGAAATGTAAAGCGAAGCTTTTGTTTGCTTCCTGTGTAAGATGACTGCATTCTACAAATAGCTTTGACCTTTCTTCTCGTGGATAATAAATCTACCATTATTTTCTAGAATCTCCTCATTTTGCAATTTGAATTTGAATTTCCTCTTTAAGGAAAAAATGTATAGGATCAATACTCACAATCTGTTGAACCCACATTTTTTAATAAATTGTGGAAACTATAGAAACTGTAATTTATACCCAAGAAAAGGCTGATTTTTCTGGTTAACAAGTTGACAATTCCTATTGCTAAGGATTGAATTTCTATCACTATAAGCTATATTAACACAATATTAGTATATTGTAAAAGCTGTGAATGCAAAGCTTCATATTAAACAGTGTATTTTATGACACAGCTTTTAATCTGTATTTTTCCTAATAGGGTAATAGAGCCTGATAATAATAAAAATAGCATTATGCCAGTAATAAAAGCAATAAAAAACCCAAGGGGCAGGTGCTTGGTTAGAAAAATCTATTAAATAATTGCTTATATAGCAATGAATTTGAACAAATTATTCTATAACCATTTTTTTTCTTTCTGTTTGTGAATTATTTCCACATATCAAAAACTCAGAAGAGCATATAACGGAAAGGACAAATACGTGGATGTACTTACAAGCATTGTACCAAAATGTTTCTGAAGCTGATTCTGAGTGGCTGCAGAAGGATCTGGGTAAATTATTGTTAAAAACTGCAGATGAATTTCAACACCAATAATTGCACAGAAAAGCACACGGAAAGAAAAGCAATCCTAGCTATATATACAATGGCACGCATCAGTGTAACTGTTTCCCCTTGGAAAGAGATCTTCGGAGCTTTTTGGTTAGTTCTCAGACAATCTGGGCTTGATGCTCAGCAATGGTCGGAAACCAATCACAGTTATATGAATTGTTAGCAAAGGAATGCAGAGCAAAGCAGGAAACATAATTATACCAGTGTATAAAAGTGGTATTTGCAAATCATAAATATTTCATGAATTTCTGGATATGCAAACCCATAAAAACCTCCATACCTGTAAAAAGCATGTAGAAGGGTGTATGACATGATAAGAGGTAAGAAATTTCTTAGGACAAGTGAAAAATGAAATAAAGATGTTGGGGTTTCCAATTTCCAATTGCTTTCCATTCAGATATATAATTTCCAGAGTACATGCTTGGCAAGTTTCTTTATCAAAATGACAAATAATTTAGTATATTCCATGATGCCCTTTAGGATTGTATGTGTTTGCTCTGAATTAAGTGTTTGAAAATTAGACAGCTAAGTCTTAGCTGTTCACCTTAGCTATGCTATCTAATCAACAGGGGAAAACAGACACTGCAGAGGAGTTTCATCTCACCTTAACATACTAATCCAAAATTGCTCCAATTAATTGCCCTTGAGACATCTATTTCTGTCCATTAATTTTAAAGATGGCTTAGAGAGATTACCTCAGCTACAGTAATGTGGTACTGGTCTTTCTTCCATATATATGTGCCCCTGCTTGTTTACTATATATGCAGCATCCATATTCATATAACATATACATAACATCTATATAAAATATACATATAACAGCTCAAGGACTTTTTTGGGTTTGTTGTATGCATAGAGATGACAGCTTGTTGGTCTCCAACATTGTCCAGAAGAAATCCTCTATAAAGATGAAAGACGGAACAGTTTTCACTTTACTTCTGTGATTGCTAACTTATCAATTATTGGCCATTATTTTATTACACAAACCTCTTAATGGGGGAGAAATCCAATAGTTAGCAATCTATACAAGAAAAGCCTGGAAAAAAATATCAGTTCAGGATGCAACACTATTTCTAGGACTCATTTGCAATAGCAATGGGGAGAGGAGAGTCTGCATGTTGTATCTACTGCTCACCTTTGTACCATGTCTGCCTATTTCAAAGAAGTTTCTGCTGTTTCAAGAGATGGTACTAATTCGATGAGAAAACTTGTTTTCAGTGGAATGTGATGATTTGCATGGAATGTGAAGACATGAAGTATTAATGGCTAACAGGTCGTGGGTTAATGAAATAGTTTTTCAGTTTCCTTGCAAACTGTGGTATTTCTTCCTAGTTTTGAAAAAATCAGAGTGTTAAAATCGGAGTGCAAAGACTTGGTTGCAAAAGTTGTAATTATAGTTCAAAACCAGTTGTAGTAAAACTCAGTTATAGCCAAAATATCACATTGTATATGTGGGTAGGATTTTGCTGCAGGTGTTTATCAATTTAAGGCTGTAGTATTTCCATTTTTATTGTTACCTGAGAAATCTGTTTCCAGCATGGTTTGTTCATGATGCTACTAACCCATTGTAAGTACCCATTGTAAGATTTCTTCTTCAGACACTGCATAGCCTTCCTGTCAGAATTTGAAATGATTTAATAAAATTATTGTTGACTTTAGCATGCTTAATGGTCTGGAACCTTTTTGTATTAACCACTTGCATATTCCTAATGGAAAAAGTGTGAGATATTTCTCTGTCAGCTGTTTGCCAGTCATGAATATCACCTTATAACATTTGGATAGAAAGGCATTTTTTCCCCATATTCCCTTGTCACATGTTTTTGCCTCTTACCTTTCTTAGCTTAGCATTAACATGTGTCTTAAACTGAATTTGCAAATCTGATGTGAAATGGGGTGCATAAATATGCCATTTATTGTATATTTATGCACAACATGGTAAGGTTGTGAACCTGAATCTTTTACATTCAGTAGAAAAAGTCCAACTTGAAAATACAGGAGCGTGATCTGGTCCAGTGAAGGCAGAGTCTTATGTTAAAGGAGGAAAATAAAAATATCAGGAGTGAGTGCAGACTTAGATATGGAAGAATATTCAGTAGAATTAATGAACATGATCTTTTTTATTCCTAAACAGTGAATATAAAAGTTATTTTATCCCAAGCCATTATTATTCTTTATATCCAGTAAGAACTGGAGAAAATGTACAGTGATTTGTAGTATAAAGAAGAGAAGTTTTGTTTGTGCTAGAATCAGAAATATGAAATATGTGCTAATTTCATTCCTGGAGTGTCCCTTTTGTTATGGCAACTATTACATTTGGGTTTTATTCAGTAAGAAATATTATCTTTCATCTTAACAAATGCCTTGCTCTTTTACTTGCTAATGAGAAAAAATGCCTTCCACTGCAAATTTAGTTGTAAATTTTGTCAGTAGAAGTCTGCCCTATTTAACATAGTTATTTTCTAGACTTCTCTGTGTTCAGGTTATTACAGAATGCTATTGGTATTTTTGTAAGTTTTTGTGATATTATTAGTATGATGTCAGTATATGCATGGGACATCAATGCTGGAGTTAGAGAAAGCAAAAAAAAAAAGGCAAAGATGCTTTTCTTTCCAAGGAGTCAGTAAACTCTCATGAATTCAGAACTAAATTTCCAGCCAGTAAGTGGAACAGGAGAGGATTCTTCTGAAGAAACAGTTTATTGCAAAGTTCAAATCAATCAAAAATAATTCAAAACAACATAAATTCCAGATTTTTCCTCATTAAAATGCTTTTTCTTTCCAAAATGAGACCTGCCCATCCTCCATTAACTCTTTTTTTTTTTGAACCTCACTGCCTCTTCTCTCAAATTAATACCCAAAACATGAGACAGGTGTACAATCAGAAAAAGTCTGTCTCCGTGTCTCCTGTTGCATTTCATTTTCCACATATATCAATATTAACTGAAGAAGAGATTTCAGCCTTATCGTGGTCCTTCACAGGAATGAATTCTAGTTTCAGAATAGTTTCTCAGTTTCCCTCTCTCAACTAAGAATATTTAATCATTTATATGAAAAGAAGCAACTGCATAGAGATATTAATGTTTAAGGCAATCTTCTGGCATGCACAAAGGGCAGGTGAGTTCAGGAAACTCTCCAAATTTGAAATAGATATTGGACTCATTCTTAAATCTCTCTGATCCCTTTCAGACTGATTATCTATGATCTCCCGAAGTTCAATACTTTGTCAAGAGGCCATAACATGCCTGGATATAGCCAGTCATGCTGAAAGTATGGAAAACTAACCTACACAGCAATGTACAGTATGTTATTATTTACTGAAAAATGTGGGAAATGGTTGAGGAGGAGGTAGTAGTTTAGTTCTGTTTAGAAGTGCAAATTAAGTGAGAGTTGGCGCGTAACTTACTAAGAAAGTTTTGTGAGATTTCATGAGATTTGGTCAGCCAAGATCAAACAAAAGATCCTGTTGTACTGAACATAAAATGAAGGGTGGCATAGCTTATGCTCCGTTTCTTCACCTTATATATTCAGGCTGCTTAAACCTTATCTAGAATCCTTACAGTTTTATTTTCTAAACATTTTTTTTTTCATAACAGGAGTTTTCTCTGAGCACCTGACATTCCCATTTGTTTTTCAAGCACTTCCTTTCATACCCATGTGGCCTATGCATGGTTCCATTCTTCAACTTCCTACCGTGCAAATTGGCCTAATATCCCTGTTAAAAACAGTTTCCTCCCAAGTCCTATCTTAAACAGACAATTAGCCTTACAAATTGAATTCTAATAATTTCTTTCCCTCCTTGACAGACTGCTCCATCTCTACAACATAATGAAATACATGTGCTTCACAAGTATGGCTGTGAACCAAAGCTGGTTCGTAGATGTTCTCTTCCCCTTCCAAGGGAAGGGCCAAGGGAGAAGGGTAACTTGTAATGTCTCTCTTCAGAAGGGAGTTTACAGCTCCATTCTTGAGGAAACCAGCTATTTATGCTGAAGGACACTGAAGGACATGAAGTCCAGAGCTCTGCCTGTCATCTTTTTGGGTGTGTGTCTAGCCCAAGAGTCTCTGCTTCAAAACCTTTGCTTCTCTTACGTATTTCCTAAATTGGACACACAGGTAGTATCAATAAGAAATAATAGCCATGTTACAGATATTCAGTTCCCTAGCTTTTGATAAGCTACAATATCAATTCAACAATTCTTCTTCTGTTTTTCGGAAAAACTATTATTAGCAAAATTGAAAATGAAAAATAAGTCTGTGACAAATAAGGTCGGCCTTGCTCCTGAATATAATTTGCTCTTAGCATGCTCGTATTACTGTTACGGTTATTATGACATTTCTATGAATAAATAGTTCATATTATAAAAACATCAATATCCATTCCAAGTAATGCTTTTTCATTTTTCACTAGAAATATTCAACCAGAATGTGATTTACAAGTATTACCTAGTTTTTATGTTACAATGTTTTTTTCTGTTAGATACTCACATACACAGTCATACATATATAGCATACATATATTCATATATATTTTTATACAGTTTTGAATCTGCCACTTTGAATTATGGAATCATATAACTACTGCAAACAGAGCAAGCAATTCTTGTTGCATCAAAAAAGACTCAATATACAAACTATGATGATTATAATAAAATTTCATGGCAGTGAAAACATTAACATTTCAAATCTGACATTCGAGTGACAAAATCCCCTTTGCAATGTGTCTTTATATACTTCTTCAATCTTTCAGAATCTCACTTTTATGTGAAAATGCTGTCAAAGAAATGAATGCAGTATGTTTTTGGGTAACCCTGGAATCACTCTGTTTAGAATTCAGAAACAGATCAAAGGAGACCTATAGAAGTTAAAAAGAAAGGAAATCCTTATGTTGTTTCCACGTATGAGACTCTAGGGAGCATATGTTTGAATGAATAAGAAAATAGAGCTGCAATGATTATACGATTCAATGTTATTTTACAACAGTTACTGCAGATGAACAGAATTTCTGTAAAATGAGAAGACAGTCAACCAGTTTAAACTTGCAGGTATCATCTCAGAGGATAAACTGTGCCTTACAGAATATTTAGTCTTCTGCCATCACGAAAGTACATTCTTCTGTTTCCCGGTTCTAGACACTGAATGCCATACTCGTAGAGATTACATGTAATCGCAAAATTTCAAAGCAGCTGGTTTTTGTGTCTATCTGCTGTTACAGAGAAATATGTATATTAGGTACCAAAGCTAAAAAGGTTTGGGGTTGGTTTTTTTTGGTTGTGTTGTTTGTTTTTTTTCCCTCCCCCAGAAAAACATTGTATTTGACAGGATAAACATTACATGTTTACACAGTTGAATAAATATTTTACAGGGAAAAGATGAATCAGTCTTCCATTGAGATATTCTGGGATAGTTGGAAGAGATATTTACTAAAATTAATCTTATGCATGTAGTTTTTTAGTTTGCTCTAGTACATAAAATGAAATCAAGTTTTAGTTTGAGAAAGCAGTTAACGGATGCTTGCAACTATGCCTAAAATAGATAATCTGGGAGCATCCAGTCCCAGTCTTTGGACACAAATGCATGTTTGTGTCCAAAAAAACAGAGGTGCATTATCTCCTTCCCACTTGTGACCTAGTTAACATAAAAGGAAACCTGGAAGTGTGGGCAAGCCAGGAGCCTTGGCATATATCCCAACTCCCTAAATCAGAGAAACAAGCCTGTGGAGCATGATGGTTGCCTAAAGGAAGCCAAACTGTACTAAGTAAGTTCAAGTAGAAAAAACATACTTTGACTGAATGCATTCCCATGTAGAGATTTCAGAAAAAGTCATTAATAAAAGAGATGTTGTTTTGGCAACAGAGAAGGTCTCTAAAGTTTCAATACCTGCAAAATAAAAGTACATACCAAATTGCAGCTGAATTGGAAATCAGTCCCTTTTTCTTGTGATTGCTAGTTATCTCATGCCTCTCCTTGAAGTGCTTTCTATAGAAAATGAAAGCTAATTCTGGGCATTTTCCATATTCCTCTAAAGGATAGATACTTCATAATATTTTGGATTACTAACTAGTATTGTAATGTTCAAGCTGCTAATTTAGTGTACAATAACTCCTTGGTATTATCTTCTCTGTTCCCAGGCAAACCTTGCAAGCTCCATGTCTGATCAGAAATAGTTCACATGAAAGTATGATGATTTGGAGAAAAGACAGTCCATCTTACTGCAAAAAAGAAATATCCAACTAAGCAAGAATCACTCAAAATTTCTTGAATCTTTGTATGCAAGATACCTCTAATAATAGATTAAAAATATATCTGAGGCCACTGCTTCTGTGGGCTTCTATAGGTGTGTCAGCCAGAAAAGGAAGGTCAAAGAAAGCATAACACCCCCCCAGCCCCTGATAAGCAAGACTGGCAGATCCTGAAGAGTGCCAGATGAGAGGCATTCAAAAATGCTTTTCTGAAAAACAGGATAGAAATATTTGTGTTAGTAGCCTAGATGACATTGTTGTGCCTGACCGTGGATGGCCAAGGCTGTCCTGCTGTTCTTTTGGAACCACTAGTGATTTAGATTAATGGAGTGTACATGATGTGGAGGGAAAATACAAAGCTTAATATATGTTTTAGCATTTCAATTGTTTTGAAAATCTTTACAACTGTGTATTATTTCTTATAGAGAAATTACACTATGACTATGTCACTGAAATTCCTCAGCACTAAAAACATATGCGAGACAATAATCTCTTTTAAGCACATTTTCTCAGGTGATAAATGAAAGTTTTCATTTTCCTCTTCTAGCCAAGGTAACTACTAAGGTAACATGGACAAAAAGAGTTTTGTCCATCGTTAACGTCACTGGCACTAAGGGTGGAAGATCTTTTAACTGGTTGCTTGGAACGTGGTTTTAGAAACTTCTTTGCACTGTTGGTAGATTGTGGAGAGCTGTTGTTTGGCAGTGAAGCCTGGGATCTTTATTCCTGGATTGGAATTTGAAAAAAAAACCTGAGTTTTCTGAGGAGCAGAAGAAGATTCAAAGCACAGTGATAAATAATGGAATGTTAAAGGGAAGCAGGACTCAATGAGATTTTGCTTTGCTTTTTGGAGCCACAGGTAAGGACATCGTAGAACGATATTTTCCCCCTCTAGGAAATAATACTGCAAGAGGCCATTAACGTCAAACTCTTTACTGAAATGGAATTTCCTGACAAAAAGTGGGAACACAGCAGAACATCGTCAGAGCTGGGAAGTTTTGAGAAATATAAATCCAAAAGTTGGATTTGCCCATACGTTTGTAGCATTCCCTTTCTCTGATGAGCAGAAGGGGTTGTAATAGTGTCACTTTATTGCTGGGAAAGCTATATTCTTTGACAGAACTCCATGTACGGTACTAACAGTGTAAGTACAGAGGAAAAAGTGGCTCTAGAGAGGCATGTTTTAGAATATGAGGTAAGAGCCATTGTTTTGTGGGTTTGCTTTTATTTTGTTTTGTTTTTTTTTCTCACAGAAATATCTTAGCAATAGAAGGGGAAACTGTAATGCTAATGAGAATTTGCAGACAGGCAGCAGATGATAAAGAGGTGTCAGAGAGTGCGTTTCCATCATGAGTTTCCTAAGGGACTGGTAGGAAATTAACCCAGACAGCACTTACAGCCAGTACATCTCATGCTCCCCTAAAATTCTCTTTGCAAGAAAAGCAATCTCAGCTGTTGGTGATATCACTGGGCTGCAAAGGAGATATGGAAGACAAACACATTGGTGATTTTGTGGTTGAAATAATTTCTGTTAATATTTTTTAATAATTATTATTGTTCTTTCTTATAACTGAAGACTTGGGCATCTTTCAAGTAGCAAAGTATTCTATGCCATCTTGTATTCTATGCATTTTTTATGATAATAATTTAAAATTAAGAATTAAATCAAGGATCTGAGATAGAATGAATCCTTTCCTTCTTTGTTGTTTTTTTTTTTTTTAAATTTCTGTCCTCAAGCAAAAGTGTGTAGTACAGTTTAACACTGAGTTTCCCTCTTGAATTGCTGCAGTATTCTTTTAAAGTCTAAGAAGGACCTTAGGGCCCAGAAAGGGTCCACAAAACCTTTCCATGTAAATACTGTAGTGTAACGTATTTTGATATATCATCTTATTTAGATTCCAGACCAGGTAACCAGATTCAGCCACACACTTCTCTGAGTTTCAGCTGAGAATTTCAAGACCGTCTGTGAGGTGAAGCGTGGGTCTGCTGTTGACAGCACTGAAGACTACAGGGACTTCATTAGACACAGTGTATGTAGGAAAATAGGCGTGTTTATAGATGGTATCTAGAGGTATGCTGCAATAGGGAAACATTTGAGTCATGCAATGATCCTTCAGTAGCCCATCAGGATAATAGAGCACATAGAGGAATGTTTTTCTGTAACATTTTCCTGAATTTTTTTCTTTTTAATAGATGAATTCTCTCAAGAAACACAAGGTATGGTTATAAGTCATTCATGAACCAACATTTACGATCGACAGCCTTACCTGAGGCAAGAGAGCAAATCAGAAAACAAGACTGTAGGTCTAAAATTTGGGGAATCATAGGAACTATAGGAGGTGACCAACTTTTTTGATCTTTTGAGCCCAGTACTTCCAGCTGGAATAAGTGAACTGCTTATGTTTCTTGATCTTGGGTGGTAGAACTCAGCTTAATAATAATGACATTTTGATGGCATCTCTGCTGCATCATCCAGCATTGTAAACTGGGGGGAAATCTTGCAGTTTCTGACTTGATAGTTTCTAATTCACAGTTAGTTCTTTTGCTTAAAAAGTCTAGGAAGAAAAAAAAGAAGCTAAATTTGCAAGCTTTTGAAATACATTTGCAATACAGATGCATTTAGAAGCATTACATCATGTTACAGAATGCCTGGAGCTACTCCTCTACAGGGAGATTTCTGTGTTAAACAGGGAAAAGTGTGGTTAATTGTCCAGAGAGAGTGTGAAAGTTGTTGCAATGGTCAGGTTGTGTGAGCATCTCCAACTATGCCTTGGTCCAAGTTGAATTTTGGAATTGTTAATTTTGGATTAAACTTGGCCCAAGATTTTTGAAACAAAATCCTTGTTCAATTAGTAATACAATTGTCATTAGAAAGATTCAGGAATGTTATGCATCCCAGATGGAAAGGTGGGATGGACCAACCAGAGGCCTCCTCTCTATGCCCCTTCTTGGGGCATTCGTGTCTAACTGGCGGTCATGTGGAATTTAGCTCTGCAAATACCAGGTGATGCAGCTGGAGACATGTAGTGCAACTTCTGTTATATGATGAGGCACATCAGTAAAAAGAAGGACTGAGCATTGTTCAGCCCGTACTAACGTATCTTGTTTCTCAGACCACTGTACTTTTGCTTTGCACAGCAGTACATTTGCCATTGAAATATTAGGTTTCTCATGTTGTATTCAGTTGTATTTCTGCTGAAAAAATTCAGGTGGACATATTATAGCACTGAGGTCTACAGTTCAGGAACATACTGTTTACAAGGGTCTCAGGTAAATATTTTGTACTACTTTTGGAGATTTTGACTTATGCAAAAGATGGTCTTGGAATACCTTTAAAATTAAAAGCTGATCCCTGAAACACACATATGTAGGAGCTGGTTCTGGGACAGATGATGTAGAAGATGAGACTGAAATATTCCTAAGTGTTCTGTCCTAATGCCTGTGTTGAAGACCCTTTGACTTCAAACAGAAAGATCATTCTGCAGGGGGTGTCTTCTTTTTTGGACAAACTGTGAAGTTTGATGCTTTTTCCATCTGACCTTCTCAATGTGGAAGAGAGGTTAGGACTATCGGGGAAATTGGGTAGAGGTCATATGTTGTAAGTTTACCCTGTTGCTTATTTTTCCTGAAGCCAATAAGTAATGTCTTTGTGACCTATACCACAGGAATATTGGTGATTTCTGTCACACACCCCTTCAGATAATACTTTGGAAATATTCCATTAGTGTAAGCCCGTATCTTGTAGGTATCTAGATGTAACAGAAAGATGAGTGTAAATTATGAAATTTACGAATAGTAATATTGGGCAATGACTAGATATCTGGAATCTACTCACAGTTCTGCTGGTAGCTCTTCACAGCTCTCTGCCCCCTCTTCCTTTCTTCATAAAGTTAAAATAACAACCTACTTCCATTGTAAAGTTGTGGTGAGTTTTCCTGATGGAAAGTTTTGTCTGAATGATGGAAAGAATGACAATAGCTACCTAACCACATTTCTGTTGCAGTTGCATTTATGTGCAAGCACAACTTCACAGATATTGCAATTATTACGCAATAGGTGCCACGTTTGTCTTTGCTCTTTCAATTCAGTACAGGCGCTCTCTGACAAAAGAAAGTGTTTCATTAATGCTGAGTTAAGACTGCCTGTGGGTTTGCGCCCTGCCTAAGGATTAGGGTCAGTGAAATTTAGCCTTTTAAAACCAGAAAATTCTGAATTATAGGACGTGAAATTGTTAATCTGCCATCTTTGAGCAATGCCCTTAAAAGTCCACAATATAGGGATTCACGCTTAATCTTTGCCAACAAGGTCATATTTCAGAGGAAACAGAGCCCTTGACAACTTTAAGACCATACCTAACACCTTTTTTTTACCTTTTTAAAGGTAAAAGGTGTGGCTAAGTGAACTACAATGAGTTGAAGCTATCCCCACGTGGGTTACAGCTAGGAAGTAACCCCAAATATGCAATGTTTTACAATCCCTTTATATACTTCCACAAATTAAGTTGATTTTTCTGCAACCTTTTCTTACAACACTGAAAAATCCATGACAAGAAAAGGCTTGAATTTCTTTACACTGATATTGGATTAGGATACACATACACCTCTCTCCTCAATTACACCCAGTACTGGCTCAGACCCCCATCTCCTCGTGCTGCCGAGCTGCCCCAACTGATCCCTTCACCATTCCACATCACGGCGCTCAGCACAGTGAATCCAGCTGAAATGCATGTGGATTTTTGCCAGCTGGGCAGGAAGAGCAGAGCCAATGCTTCACTGACAAATTTTAGCATTATTTTTCTTGATATTCACAAGTTTAAGTTACACACACATCAACTCCTTGTTTCTCGGTTTTCAGATATCTGAAAGTCACTGGATTAAACATTCTGGAAAGGAAGAGGACTGTACTGATATTTTAAATCCTGGTAAAATACATTTTTGTCAGGCATTTATTATGTACCACACGCTTCAGATCCAAACAAACAGGATTCTGCTGCATGCCAAGGTAAGTTGCCAAGAAACATTTTACACAGTGTGTGGAGAAATGGGGAAGGGGATTATGTGGCTGTTCGGAGCTTCTGTACATACTTGGGGGCATGCAAAAAGTTTGTGGAATAGAGCAAAGTGAGTAGAATGCATGGGATTCAGTAAGAAAAATAAGGTAAGGTCAGAAGATGCTTTCATGATTTAAAGCTCTAGGGTTGGGATCTGAAGTAGATGACAGACAGATAGGGTTTCTCTGTAGTGCTGCTGACAAAGAGATTATAGATGTCCTGGGACTGAGCAGTAGGGAACAGAAACACTGTGAATACCAGAGGGAATGAGATCAAGAACAGAATCTGCAAGAATTTCAGCAGACAGTTTAGCCCAAAAATAAAGTATAGTTTTGCAGATTTCTTTTGAACTTGGCGATGTCTGTGGCATTGTTTTGTATGGGGAAAGTGAGTAATTTTGTTCTCTGTTTGTCCTAAGAGAGAAGTTTGAGACTCAAGAGAGAAACATATTGCCAAACCCCCAGTCACCCAGCAGAACACGAAAAGAGACTATGGTAACTGATCAAGGGTTTGGTAGGGCCTGTGGAAGCAAAAATAGAATAAATGTTAGAGAAAATGCATCATTCATCTCTAGGGCGGCTGTGCTCATGCAATGACATTGTACAAGAGATGATTACTGATGAGATGATAAAAGGCAGTAGGAAGCCATGAATAAAGATATCTAAGGAAGATCATAGACACATGATTCATCAAAAAATGAGAATCCTTAGTAACATTTCAGTTTTCAAACTGTTGTGCAAGACTTCCTTTAGGAAATGGACTTTGTGGGCATGGAATCAAATAGTTTCCCAGTTCCCTTTTATTAACAAAATAAATACTCAAGTTTTCACCTTGGAAAGAGACTACGTAGTGGGGAAAAAAAGTCTTTTCAAAAAAATCCATCAATGATTGTGCTAAAGTTTTCAAACTTTTTAACTTTATGAAAATGAAATGCCAGATTGTCACGCAGTCTGGATCATAACATACAAGGTGGGTGTTTTCATGCTGCAGGATAATTACAAATAAATCTGCAGTTTCTACCTGCAGGAACAGCTACTGAAATTGCACAACTGTAATTAACAGAATAACTCTATCTGATAAAACTTTTGGCTGTAAAGAGAACAAAAAAGGGGAAAAAGCAAGGGAGAAAACAAATAATACAGATATATTTTAGACATTAATTTGACTGTGCACAAAATCTTTGGAGTTCTGGATTTTACCCAACAACCCTTTAAGTAACATTTTGTCTCAATACAGTTTTAGAAGCACATGGTGGATAATAGTGTGCATCTGAAAAAGCAATAAAAATACCGCTGTATAGGACTTTTTAATATTGCCTTTATTACTGTAACACAGAGGCTGCATGTGAATACAATACTTCTACAGCTGTTGTTAGGGAGCTGACTGTAGAGCTAGATTGATTTTATCAGCATTTAACTGTCGATTCGAATAGCAGTCCTACACAGAAAAAGTATTCCCAACAACCCCAGTGTCTGGGGATATTCAGGATTTCTGGATAATGCCGTTGTTTCAGGTCTGGATAAAATTACATACGAACCACAGTGTGTAGTCCACTGTCCCAGATGAGCTCGTGAAGTCTGGATCCTCAACAACTTATGTCTTTGGAACACAGTTTTCATAACATAGTCTATATGTTTATTCTTTCTCATGTAAAATATCCTTCCCATGATATAATTCATTATTTAACAGGGCATTGTCAACACCAATATTTAAATAACACCTTCCTCACCTGCATGAATGGATGCCAGATTAACTCTAATATTGAGATTTTTTTTTGTCTTCAAGAACAACTGCTCATTGAATGTATCTCACCGAAAATGTCAAAATATTTTATTCATTTTTATTTGTAACATCTTCTCTCCTTTAAATTCTGAGCGAAGCAAAGGCAGAACATGCACAACCTAAAATTCTGAACCCTTGAGTTCACAGTATCTGTTTTCCTAATGTGGTTATTTTGTGCTGATACTTTGTGTTGCATGTTGAAATTGCAGTTTTATCTCAGATTAAAAGAAGGTAAAGAACAAATAACTCCTTAATGGTATTTTTCAGTGCTGTTAACAATGAAAAATGTGTTCTGTTTATTCTTAGATAACATGGACAAGTTCAAATTTTCACATAGGAACAAAGAGTCTTTGAGATCATATTGCTTATATTATCTTTGGTTATAGTTCCATTTAAAAATTTCAGCAAGTGCTTAAGCCTCATTAAAGTATATAGCAGATATGACTTACTGTAAAGTCATTAATAAATAAGGGCATTATTAATTTTCCTAATCATTAGCAAGTATGAGCAGAAGGAAGTGATTTTGTCTTCACATATTTTATGAAGTATTTCTGCCTTAGGTTCTAAATTATGTAACCAGCAGCTTAAAAATCTGCACTTTTTTCTGTTCAGATCTTTGTTTCTATTTCATATGTATTGTAATTGCACCCAAGGAATAAGAACTTAATAATAAAACTAGCGACTATTTTTAAACTCTGAAATAGCACATTTTATTACATTTTTTTAAAGGAAACTTAGCAGAATGAAACATTTATTGGTTGGAATTTAAAAATCTTTTAATGATGATGAGTAATATTTGATTCATGTCAAAGAAAGAATTAAACCTAAAGATCCTAAATCATGGAAGAAGAAACAGAAACTAATATCCAGGCACCCACTGAGCTCAGATTACTTTTCACAATTACCCACAGACCAGCAGTCTTCAAAATTGAGTGTATCATCATGGACAATAGGGTGATAACAGCTGCTAAAATAAAATGGATCATGGTTGTATAGGGATTTGTAAATAATCAAGAGTACTTTAAAGAGAGTTAGTCTCACCGAACTGAGACTCATTGCTGGCACCTCCAGGGAAACGCGGAATGCTGAGAGAATGTGCAAGTTGCTCCTTTGAATTAGCTTTTGCTTGTGTAGTGTAGGAGTTATTTCTAGAGGTAATCAAAGCCTGGGTGATCTGTTTGGTCTGGTTGTGCATCATGTGTGACCTGAATCAAGTAATCAAAATAAAATGTAACCAGCAATGCATTAAAGAGGTGGATAGAAAGAGATCCATGGCCCAGCCTACATGGTGAATCTCGTTTATCTCTTTTGAACAATGAAGTCTTTATACCGAAAAACCGTTTCAGGAAATGAAGGATTTGACAGTGTTAGGGGTCTATATTTTAGTGCTTATCTACATTAGGGCAAACTCTTAATCAAGATACGCTACACTATTGTGAAACTGAGCTTGCATACACAGACTGTGTCTCAGTCAACCTCTGCATATTGATAAACTCGGTCTGTTCAGGAGACGGATCTATAAAGGGGAAAAATGTTTTGGAAATATCGTCTCATCAGTAATCACTCATTTTCAAGAAATTAACTACAACGAATATGAATCAGCTACCCTCCACTGCAAAGGAATACCCAAGTTTTTAAAATTAATCTCTTTCAGGAGCCCCCACCTTCACCCACTCTTTTCTTCTGATCTGTGAATTTTGCATTGCAGTTTGAATTCTTGCTGTACCTATTTCTCCTTTGGGCTAAGAGCAGTGAGGGGAAGAGGAGTATGGGCCTTACTGACTCTTCTCCCACACTGCTTTTCTCACCCCTGAAAGAAAAAACATGTGTTCCTGATTCTAATGTATTATCTAGGGAGCTGTTTGTGCTTGTATACTAATTTAGGCAAATTTCCTAGCTAATTCTAGCTATTCTAGCCTGGTGAGGCCTGGTATTGATAATTCATTAGCAGTATCTAATCCTTCTTGATATGGATGATCATGGCTACAATGTCGGTTAATCTTCAGGGGTCTGCTGAAGCAAATATATCACCCCAGAAATGGAGATGCAAGAGAAGATGTCAGAAACAGAAGTAGCAGTGGAATAAAATCCAAGACTTCATAATGAAAATGAAAAAAAATAGACAAACTGGTTTTAACCCGAATGAGAGGATGATCTATTAACGTAAAGCTTTGAGATTCAATATCTCTGTCCACTCAGGGCAGTATACTAAAAGAGGCTTCTTTTATCTGCAGTGGTCTTCAAGATAACTTTACCTGTATTTTAACTAAATCAAATAAGTAACAGATATTTTAAACAGCCACCATTCATTTAAGACAATGCAAAAGCATTTTATTAATTTTATCTTTTGTTGTTTGAATGATCTTTTTCAAAATTCCTTGAGAGATTTCAGCCACGTATTGTCCACTCGTTTATTACTGAATAGAACTTTTTGAAGATTGTAAAGCTTTTTGTCACTCAAAAATTGATGAATGTCAGATCTGTTTGTCTATATAAACTTATTTAGACTGTATATGGATTTTGAGATAGTCTTTAATGATAAAATTGCTATCCAATTTTCTGCCTTCCCAGTAAAAACAGCAGGCTGTGTAAAAGCTCCAGTATATACTGATATAGTGATAAGGTAGTAATTTAAATTCCATAGTAAGTAAAGAGAGGGAGAACCACATCTGCAGAGAAGGTCTCGTTTACTGAGGGTGTAGAAAAGCTGATCTGACTCCTGCTTCCTGATCTTAGACTGACTGTATGTCCCGTCTCCATTGTGGTGCTGGCTTATTGGCTTTTTTGTTTATTTGCCTGGTGTTTTTTTTACCCCAATAATTAATGCAATTAAAGTCAGGGAAAGCTTTTTACTTTTTTCAGGTTGGAATACTTTTTTCCTGCTATTTCACTCATTGAATAGTCGTATTACAGGACTCCAAAAACTGCAGAGTTGGCAGAAGGCATGCAGCAAAATTGGGAGTTCCACACTGGAAGCTGTGAGATCAGTTTATCTTTAGCCACACTTTGAATTTTCATTTAATTTTTCTCTATCAAATACAGGAAATTTAACCTTCCCAGATGAGGGTCCAGTCTTAAACTAGATACTTCTCTTTTAAGGAGGGAAGAAAAAATAGAAAATAATAATAGGAAATAATAGGAAATGTCCAGTGCTTCTAATCCCTTAGGATTCAGTCCATCTAAGGAAATAATTATTGATGGTCATATGGACTGAAACACAAGGTGTATCACCTTCATAGCAGATTCTGATGAATAGGCTCTTCATCTCTTCTCTTAAAACTGAGCCATTCTCATAAAAGACATAAAAGAGAGAAGAGGATGTCTGACTGTAGTGGATGATTAGGGCACTCAGCTGGGAGGGAGGGAGGTGATTCTAGTTCTGCCTAGCAGGCATTATAGGCAACTGGAGTGCCAGCTGAGAGATACCTAAGTTTTAGTGGAAGGTAATGAAACGCACCTTTTCTGTGCCGAAGAGCAGCAGCGGGAGAAAACTTAGCAAATTTATTAATGGAGCTACATCTCCAAAACTGAACATTACGTTGAGCATACATGCACACTGGAAAGCAACTTATTGATCTGTCTGGAGGCACAATAAGAAATGTGGAGAGTAATCCTGGTCTTGTGCAACACAAGCCAGGGAAGCCTGGGAAGCCAGGGAATCATTCCTACTTTGGGTGATTTTAGCTAGGTGAAAAGATAAATCAGATCTTGATAACACAGATTTCATAATTGTTTGGGACAAAGACATACCGAGGCCAACAGATCAGACATGCTTTTCTTTTTCTTAATAAGATTGTATACTGTAGGGCAGAAATCCTTAGAGATATAAAATATCTTTCCAAGACATCTGTAGTAGAAGAGGTACTCCATCAGCAGAATATGAAACAGATAAGAGAACTCAATTATCCTGGAATACATGTAATAAAAATAGTCCAACCATGCCTAAAAGAAACCTATCAATCTTAATGGTAATTCAGGTAGATGGGTTACGTTTGGTATTCTAGAGAGTTCAAGAGCATGCTGAATGGATTCTTTCTTCAGTAGCTAGATTTCAATGGGAATTTAAACAACTATGGTAAAAAAATATCAACCTCTACATATTAAAGAAGAAATTTTGTGGCAAACAGTCTGTGTTCAATATTCTGCATTGATTATGATCCTGATTTTTTTTTTTTTCCTTTAAAAAGATGTTTGTAAGCTTTTAATACTTTATTTGGGGAACCATGGCTCTGCTGGCTTACATTTGGAGTTCTGCTTTATGCCTGAAGTACAGTCTCAAAAGATATAAATAGTTGAAGCTATTCAGATTATTAAGGTATGACACGGAGGATAGTCTAATGTAAGATGAAATAATGCAGGAACACAACCAGACATTCAGATAAGCTCTGAAAATGGTGCATGTTGCAGATTTAACACACATATAAGGTTAAAGAAACCATAGAATTAGAAGTATCTTGTTATGGGATATGCATAAGTCTCAGTAGGATAGATGTGATTCTTTGACCTATAGAAAGAAAATTGCATACAAAAATTTGTGGGAACAGTTTGTTTTGGGGAAAGTTTTTACCTAGACCCATTGCTTTCTTAAGGGTCTTAATTAGTAGAAGTGCAGAACCAACCATAACATGGAGTTTGAAATTCTTACACAATTCAAACAGGAGGCAACTGTCCTGACATTGGCGTACAATAAGTGCCAGACAAAGCTGTCACCTGATGCTCGTAAGCAGGGCGTTGGGGCCACGCTTGTACGAAGGCAGGGTGGTTGCTTGAGACCCGCAGCATATGCTTGCAAAGCTTGGACTGAATCTGAGCATCGATGTGCAGAAGCAGAAAAAGTATCTCTAGCTGTCTCGTATGCAAGGAGGGAAAAAGAAACCAGCACATACCCTAAGGGAGATCAGGTTTGGTAGAAAAAGGTCATGAGTTTTGAAAGACGACTACAAATAAGGAGTTAGAAAATGCTTCTGAATTTCAGAAACTTTTCTTTTTCAGTTTCAATTATATGATTTGCAAGCAGAGACAAAAGAGGAAAAGACTCTGTGGTAGCAGAGAATTTGTTTTCAGCTTGGGATAGAAATGAAGTAGGAAGACATAGGAGTCTGATACTGGAACTAGGTGAGCCTGCTCAGAAAAACTGCTTCACAAGGTGTGACAGTCCTCTCTCAGAGGATATATCTGTCACTGCAGAAACCCCAATTTAAAATCAAACTGCCAAAGATAGTGATGGCTATTAATATCTTGCCCTTATGACAGCTTCGAAGCAGACCTTTGTGACACAGATGATACTGCATCTAAGAAAAACATTCTTTGTTGATTTCAGGTGGTTGGTTGCTATTTTCCAGATGTGGTAGTACCAGAAATACAAATATTAAACATAAAATTAGGTCAGCTAAGTTTGTAGTTAAGTTACAGAGTAGTATCCTTGAATCTGATCCTTTCACCTGCTCTAGAGTTGTTCAAGCGAAATCAGAGATCAGACCATTAAACCATTTAGCCAAAAATAATGGTATTGTATGCTGCTGTAAATACCGTAAGAAATTATGGGGGGGTTATATGTGTACATATATACACACATGTATGTGTATATATGGAGGAGGGATAAGGATGGACAGAGACAGACAGTCACAATGGATCAAATCTGTTAACACCATAAAACTGGGCTTATGTGTATATTATTCAAATTAAAATAAAATGTAAGAATATGGGCAAAGAAAATAGTGGTCTTTGAGGAATTTTGCCTTACTCTAGGAGGTGGTAGCTAAGCAAAAGCAACTGTATAAGGAATATAAAACATATTTTCAGAGCCTTCATCAAGAGGAGACAGAAAAGAGCTGGACTCTGAGCCTGTCTTCTAAAAAAGAACAAACTCTAGAGCGCAGAAGGATCAGAAGAAGTGCTGAGCAACAAAACACAGAGCAAATATGTAGTAGTGTGTATTGTCCCTTTGGAAAGGATTGTTGAAGGACAAGTAATGTGTAACTTTGTGTTGCAAGGCAACACCTCTGGAACAGTCTCGTAAAACTGGTTTGACGTCTGTACACAAGGAGAGCCAGTTTGGATACAAGGACAGATGCAGACCTTTCCTCCTCCTTCTCAGACCTTAGAAAAATATTTGTAGCTTGCTTGATAAATAACAAAGGTTTGCTTTAGAAATTAGTCCAGGGACAGAAATTTCCTTACCTGCTGGATAACTGCAAGTGCGGGGCTGGCTCCTGGATCGTGATGGCCACGGGAAGCTGCTGTGCCCGCTGCAGGTCCGGCCCTGCCGAGATGGCTGGCTTTCCTGCCAAGGAGTGTCTGGTGTGCGCCCAGGTCTTGTCTTGGGTCTGTATGGGGGAAACGGGAACTCGGGGTGAGCAATGGGGCACACCAGCCTGTCGGCATCAGTGTATAGTTCTCAGATATTAACAGCCACCTTACAACACTACTTTGCCCTGGAGGCTGCCCAGTTTCTGTCTGCTTACCCTCATCCTTGGTTTTTAGTCTAATTCTAGTGAATTTAATCTGATTGCATCTGTATGCTTTCTCCTGTTTATTATCAAATATACTCCTCTCAGCTCAGCACCTCCACTGCCTGAATCCCTACTCACTGCTAGTCCTTTTCTCCTGATTTTCTTCTTTCTTACCTGGGATATTCTTCAATCCTGTTTTCTTCTCTCCAACATCTGTACCACAATCTGCTCCACCGTCCATTCATTTGTTCCCATTTTTCCCGCCGAGTCTTAGATTTGGATCTTGTCTCCTCTTTAGCTCAATTCTTAGGCTTCCTCCTCCGTACTTCTTGCAGCCTGGAGAAGCAGGTTGTAGCACAGACAGCCAAGAAAAGACAGATTCCTTTTTTTTCCCAGTTCTAGCATCTGTGCAGTCCTACTCCTACTTTCCTGACTGTGAAAACTGTTCAGTGAAAAGTCTGAATTTTCATACAGCGTCTCCATAGCTTTGGTTTACATTTGAGTTATACAAGCCTGTTGCCGAGCCCGTGACTTACTGCAGAAGCTGTGAAAGACCATATGTTCCTGAAGCATTCTGAAGGTACGACAGGACTGAGCACAGCGAGCTGCCCTGCAGATTTGGTGCCTTTGCTTGGCTGGTCTAAAGCTGCAAAAAACTCAAACGTGCTAGGGATTGTTGTTTCTCCAGCAAGTCTTTATTAAGCTTGTATTGGTGCCGTCAGGCCCCCGAGGGCACTAAGAGGCCACAGCTGCCCTAGCCAGCCTCACCTGGGATGCCCCCACCCACACCCTGCCCATTGCTCCAGGATCCTCATTTAAGCTCAGGCAGGGGCTAGCAGTCCTGGTCTAAGTTATGGTGTAGTTGTACCTGGGTTAAGATCTGCTTCCAGCCCTGTCTCCTGCCTGGATCCCCTGTATAGACCCCAGCCCTGGTTTATCTTTTGCTCTGTCTAGGGCTGTCTGCAGGCCCTATTAGCAACCCTGCCTGACGCGGTCAGCACTCCTGGGACAGCAACTGTAGGGGCCACAGTCCGTCCTGGCTCCTCAGCCCTGAGGGAGCAACCATCCCTTGCTGTGCCCTGACACCAGCTGGGTCAGTCGGTAGGCTAAAAAAGAAAGATCTATATCAAATCCCAGTGTTAAAACAGAGCAATGATACTAAAAAAGGTACAGAATTATCTTCAGTTATCCTTTCTCCCCACAGAGCTTCACAGTGTGCAGCTCCATGGCAGCTTTAACATCACAAGGAAGTTATTTACGGAAGGTACTGTAGGTGGGGAAAAGAAAATTCCGTCCCTTGGAAGAGTTGGCTGCTTATGCAGTTCCTCCGTGTGCTAGATATCTCTCGTAGGTGTTTGTCTTCATGGCAGAGTTCTGCCTAATTTTCTACTTCCTGCAGTGCACTGACTTTTCTGGCCCTTTACTTGGGTCCTGACCTTGATTATACACTCCTTTTTATGGATAATAAGTGCAGGCTTCAAAAAACCCTCTGTCATTGTACTTCTTCATTCCCTAGCCAGTTCAAGATCCTTTCTCTCACAGAATTATTTGAGATTAGTATGTGACTTTTGGGTTTGTCTGAAAAAGTAATGAAGCATTTAGACCTTTGGCTTGTGGGCCTTTTATTTAATTTTATTCCTCCCTCACAGCTTGGATCATGGAGCTGGAGCCGAGGGAGCAGGCAGGCATGCCTTCAAATTGCAATTTGCCTTCAGCTGTAGCTTTTCTTGGCGTATGAACGCAGTCCCCGAGTGTCACTGCTGAAGTGCTCCCATTCATGCTGTTTCTGTAAGTGAGCACTTACGGCATACTGATATAGGAGCCTCTCTTTGTTTAGGAATGTGTGCAGCATAGTTTGGTACAAAAGCTATTACACTGGGTAACTCTGGATTGTCTGAGGGGCTGGGTGAGTTAATATCTAAAGACAGTTTTCTTCTTTCTGGTTGCAACATGTTCTTTCTTCACACTTCTTACGCTTTCTGATTTTTGTAATCTTTGTTACTTGATTGTTTTGCCTGTTCATTAGTGTATTGTTTGTAAATGATGAGTTTTCAAAGAAGGAATGTGGTTTTGGGGGTTTTTTTCATTTCTTCTATTTTAGAAATCTAGTTTATCTCATTTACTAATTATATAATCTAATCTTTACGACCATATGACTGTACTGCATATCTATCATATGACTGGATTAGTTTCTTACGAATCTGTGATCAGCTTCTCCTTAAACACCAGAACGTCGCTGTGCAGCTTCTAGTTATCACCTAGTGAATAAGATTTTTACTTAAACCCAGAGATTTTCTTTTTTTCCCTTTGGCTTGTTATATTCTTCTTTCACCTTTTTAAGAATTAGGCTTTTTTTTTTTTTTTCCCCCAAGCTTTCAAACAGAAATAACAACAGCTGTTGAAGGATAACTTCTCTTTCCACATTTTTTTCTCTTTGTAATTAAAGTTGGTTTGAGCCTACAGTATTTAGATCTGATTTTCACTCTCTAGTGTGGGGTTTCACGTCAGTGTGGAATGGTCTCGGGTGGAAGACAACATTAATGAAGATCTCACCCAGTGTAAAACCTACCTTATCTGTGTTAGGATTGAGTGGTGTTAGCAGATCTCAGTGAAATAATTCCAGAGAATAAGATGGATCTATGTTAATGATGGTTTATGAATTATTACATTGGGTTCTGGGGGAGCAGAAGCCATATAAATTTGGGAAGGAGGGGGGAAAGCTGAAAATATTGTTGAATGTCTTTGTTTTGCTTACTTTATGTTTTATTTTATTTACAATCAGTTTTACTTACAAGAATGATATGAGAGCCGTTAAGCCATTATGCTTAGAAATCCCAGTGATTCCCAAAGGTTTCTTCCCCCTGAGAGTTTAAGTCATGCTGCATGATATTCAGCTGCAAAGGAGTACCTGGCTTTTGGGACAAGAAAGTTGAATGTGTCTCAATGCAATGACAGCTACATCTTTGCCATCTGTTGGGTATGAAACTCAAAAGTGCTTTCATCACCCTGGGCTATTGTGGCATCATTAGTATGGCAGGTAGCATGTTGTAGGGCGTGTTATTCAACCTCCCTTCCCGTTAATTCCATGTGGATGTATCACCCCAGTGCAGCAGATCACACAGCCTAGGAAAGGACGGGGTAACAGCACCTCGGTGAAGGATCCCTGAGGATCCTAGCGATGGTAGCTTTCAGAGAGCTTCAAACTTCACTAGGTTACTGGGGGAAAATCAGTTACTAGCATTCTTGCATTGGCGTCTGACCTGCTAAAAAATGTAAATCCCAAACTATTTACTTTAATTTCACACATTTGCTCTCTGAATCAGCTATTTTTTTCTCAGTACCTTTTCAATGGCAGCTGTGACTGGGAAGGTTTAAGCTATGCACGTTAGAGACAGGTGACTCCAAGCTTTTATATTCACAGAGGAGAAAAGATTTAAAATTAGTTGCCCCTATCCACTTTCCTAGTTGCATTTCCAATATTTATTCTCATAGCATTACCTCCTCCTGCTATTTCTATTTACACTGCCTGTTCTGGCAATTTCTGTTTCTCTGTAAAACTCCCATGAGCCCGGCCCGTGTCTTTGCCAAAGCTGCCATGTAAATGGAGTGTTTATGAAGCTGAGTGGCTACTGTGGCAATAGCAGTTTATATTTGATTTTGTCTGAATATCAGACAGTCGTACAGAAGAGTCACACTCAGCAAGGTGGGAGGGTGAATCTACCCTGTGTATTTGTAACGGTTTGCAAATTCAGTCATATATTCTTTTTCATTTATTGACCTGCTTTTTGGTATGGAATGCAGAAGTGAAGCTGCTGTTCCCATAATACACAGGGACAGCGACACAAACTTGAAGAACTGATTTATGCCTTATTTCCACTAAGTTATGCAAATTGGAAAGCTTCAAAAGCCTTAGCAGTCTGATGCAAATAGTACGATCATTGTTGGAAGCTGATTTCCATGTGTATGTGTTGTATGCATGCCTTCAGACAATATACAGTCGTCTTCTATTAACAAAAGGAAGTAGTATGCATTCATTTAATGATTGAGGACAACCTTGTTTTCAGAGGGAAAGTAAAGAAATAATTTTGTCACGAACAGGCACGGGTGGGACTAAAAAGAAGAAAAGGTGAATTGATCATTTACTGTATGATGTATTCATAGATTTTCAGAAAGGAATCAAAAGAACGTATCTAACAAACCCGCAGACAAAACAGGATTAAAACTGACTGTCATGGTTTAACCCCAGCTGGCAACTCAGCACCACCCAGCTGCTCGCTCACTGCTCCTGTGTTGGGATGGAGGAGAGAATCAGAAGAGTAAAAGTGAGAAAACTCGTGGGTTGAGATAAAGGCAGTTTAATAAATAAAGCAAAAGCCGCACACACAAGCAAATCGAACCAAGGAATTCCTTCCCCACTGCCCACAGACATGCCGGTGTTCAGCCATCTCCAGGACAGCAGGGCTCCATCACCCATAACGGTGACTTGGGAAGACAAACGCCGTCACTCCCAACGTCCCCCCTTCCTCTTCTTCCCCCAGCTGTATGTGCTAAGCCTGACGTCATACGGTATGGGATAGCCCTTGGGTCATAGGGGTCAGCTGTCCCGGCTGTGTCCCCTCCCAACTCCTTGTGCCCTCCCGGCCTCCTCTCTAGCAGGGCATGAGAAGCTGAAAAGTCCTTGAGTTAGTATAAATGCTACTTAGCAACAACTAAAAACATCTCTGTGTTAGCAAATGGAGCCCCGTACCAGCTACTGGGAAGAAATTTAACTCTAGCCCAGCCAAAACCAGCACACTGACCTAGAAACTAATATTCAAAATGCATATGATGCAACTGAGGGAGCTGGGGGTGTTTGGTCTGAAGAAGAGGAGGCTGAGGGGAGACCTGATCGCTCTCTACAACGACCTGAAAGGAGGGGGTAGCCAGGTGGGGGTCAGTCTCTTCTCCCAAGTAACAAGGGGTAGGACAAGAGGAAATGGCCTCAAGTTGTATCAGGGGAGGTTTAGATTGGATATTGTCAAGAATTTCTTCACCCAAAGGGTTGTCAGGCACTGAAGCAGGCTGCCCAGGGAAGTGGTGGAGTCACCATCCCTGGGGGGATTTAAAAGATGTGCAGGTGTGGTGCTTAGGGACAGGGTTTAGTGGTGGGGATGGCAGTGCTAGATTAACATTTGGACTTGATGATCTTAAAGGTCTTTTGCAGCCTAAATAATTCTGTGATTCTATATTCAGTCACAAAGTTAGAAAGGGGTAATTCATATTAATGATATCTGTATAATCTGTTAAGTGTAAAACAATTATTACATGCATGTTGAGGTAGAGGGGAGGGTGTAATATACTGTAAAAATTACAAGATTACAGGATTAATAATTTTTTAAAGATGGGGTGGGGTGGAGTGGGAAGAGAAGAGCTTTAATTTTTCCTGTTGGCACCAGAGCTCCAGTACTGCATACGACAGTCCCTTCCTACTAACACAGCCTCACTCCTTCCCCTTACCTTTCTCACCTTGTTTTGTTGCTATGTTTGATCCTGATCTTGTTCTCTTGCTTCAGCAGCCCCCACACTATTATTCTTTCTCTTGCCCCATGTATTACCTTTCGTATAATTGTTTTAAAGGCCAGCTATCCACATATACTGCACACAGCACAATCCCTACAGTAGCACAAGAATACTGTAAAACTAGCATAAAAGCATAACTGCTTTGCAGCTCTACTCATACTGCAATTTAATTATGTTTTTTATGCTGAGTTTATAGTCAAGACATAAGTACACCTAGAAAAAAGACTGCTATCTAAGCAGGGTCATCTGTGATCCTGTAGAATCCAGGAAAGAGGAGAAAACTTTTTTGGAAAGCTGGTCACTGATTCAGAAAGAACAGGTGAAGAGCCCTTGGGCTGGATATGCAGATGCAACCACAAAAGATAAATAGTCAGACTTCAAGAGGAAGTCTTCATTGTGCTTAGAGGTTTTGCTCATACCAGTAAATAAAACAGAATTAGCTTGTGGAGTCAAGCACTAGTGTGTGAATGTATGTAGAATTTAATTGTTAGCACAATGACTGTCAAGATTTTGAATCAAATAGAAATATTTTAGAAAATTGGCAGTTTTGCTTCTCTCTCCCTTTGGAAGGAGGATGTTTAAGCACATGAGTATGAACTAGGGCATCACCTGGCCTCAGGGTTAGAAAGTGGCCCCAGCCTCTTTTATTTACTTTTGTAGACATAACCGCAGGCCTCGGAAAGGGGACAGAGCATAGATAATCCTGTGACAGGATCATTGTACTGAGAAATGGGTAGTAAAAAGTGTAGTCAGTCAAGGTAAAGTGTTGATTAAAGATCTGATCCCAAGCTTATTCTGCATTTTCAGCCTGTCTATGAAATTCCCAGGGGACATTAAAGGTGCCTTTCTGTACAGTCCCTAAGGGGAACAAGCAGCTGCTTTCCCTTATAGTGCATCTCTTCTAAACACTAATGGGATTTGCTGACAGGAGAGAAATAATTTGCACCTGTCTATGCCATCTTCAGAGCATCTGGTCAATTTAAACCAATTTACATCAATATTCAAAAAGTGTGAATATTTATGTAATATTACACTTTGAAATTGGTCTATTCATTATTTATGATGGATGTAACTATGTGCCAGTTTCTTTTTGGACTGGCTAGAAGGAGGATTACTTGTTTCTGTTGACCAACAGTACTGTGGAAATTCTGGATTCTGCTGCAAATATGCATGAAGAACATATTCCCCCACTGAAAAAAAAAAAA
>NW_009621634.1:0-47825 GCF_000690535.1 Cariama cristata
AGCACAAATACAGACTGGGTGGAGAAGGGGTTGAGAGAAGCCCTGAGGGAGAAGGACTTGGGAGTGTTGGTTGATGAGAAGCTGAATGTGACCCAGCAATTTGTGCTTGCAGCCCAGAAAGCCAACCGTATCCTGGGCTGCACCAAAGCAGTGTGATCAGCAGGTTGAGAGGGGATCTTCTCCCCCTCTACTCCCCCCCTGCAGTACTGCCTTCAGCTCTGGGGTCCTCAGCACAAGAAGGACATGGACCTGTTGGAGTGAGTCCAGAGGAGGCCATGAAGATGATCTGAGGGCTGGAGCACCTCTGCTGTGAGGACAGGCTGAGAGAGTTGGGGTTGTTGAGCCTGGAGAAGAGAAGGCTCTGAGGAGACCTCAGAGCGGCCTTCCCTAAAGGAGCTTTAAACTGGAAGAGGGAATATTTAGATTAGATATTAGGAAGAAATTCTTCACAGTGAGGGTGGTGAGGCAGTGGCACAGGTTGCCCAGAGAAGCTGTGGATGCCCCATCCCTGGGAGTGTTCAAGGCCAGGTTGGATGGGGCTTTGAGCCAACCTGGTCTGGTGGAAGGTGTCCCTGCCCATGGCAAGGGGCTTAGAACTAGATGGTCCTTCCAACCAAACCATTCTATGATTGTATGAATACATGGAGATATATATAGAGAGATATATATGAATATAGATATACAAACATAGTTTAAGAAATTTTGGATACTATTTCCTTCTAAGTGTTTTTAATCAATAGCTTTCTGTTACTATCTGCTCTGCAATAATTTTTGCCAGTACCCTATGCTGTGTTCTTCAGTCAATTAGCTACATTGCTCTTTAAACGCCGCCTCTTAACCACTAACTTACTGAATAGAGCACACCACCAAAATACTGAGTAGTGGTAGAAGCAGGCTGGGGCTCTAGCTCTTCCCACCGCCTACACTGTGGAGTCAGGTTTACTTTTTCCCTGTTTTTAGCTCAGTGACTACGTACGTAATCCATATAAAATGTGATAGCAGAAACAGATGGAGTTGTATAATACCCGACAGCATAACAGTTGGGAACCCTCCAAGGAGGTGTGAAATAGGATTAAAGTCTCCTCAGCTGGAGGAGAATATGGACTGAGATCTCCCTTGGGGAATGTTTTGTCAGCAGGGTAGGCAGGGGAGCACCTTTTTTTTCTCTTTTTCCTGAAATAATCAGAGCTTATCTACATGATGAGCCTGACAAGTGAAAGAGCTGAATGTAGTCTTGCCCTGATGGGTCTTGACCATAAACTTGAATGTTTTCAGACCTCATTTTTGTGCCTGCTCTGTAACAGGAGCTGTGGTTACCCATAAGCACTAGAAAGCTGGATGTAAGCCTTTAATGTTTATGGATTTAGATGCCTAAGGCTTCTTGAAAATGTATTCTAGAGTGTTAAACCAAAAATGTCAAATTAAAGTTACTTTGGCAATGACATTTTTGTTGTTTGTATAGAACTGTTCTTTGTAATAACAAAAATAACTCATCTGGGGAAGGTACACATGTCAGACAGAAGGATAATGTTGTGCCAATTAAAAAGAGTAAATGCAATGATCCTGGTGATTGCTGGCCTGTTAGCCTGATATTGATCCGGAGCAAAATAATGCAGTGGTTAATACAAGGCTTGCTTTATAAAAATTTAAGGAGGGTAATGTAATTAATGCCTAACAGCATTGGCTGAGGGAAAATAGATCCTACCAAGGTACCTTGATATTGGTTTTGATGAGATTAAAAGCTTGATTGATAAAACAAAGATGTTGACATTAGTCATATGGCTTGGAAAAAATATCTGTAGCGTGCAATACCTTAAGAAGAACAGCAAAACAACACGGTGCAGTAGATTAAAAATAAGCAATTGGTATATTTTAAAACAATTTTGTTTAAAACAATTATGGCATCACTGAGTAGATGTTTTGAGGTTCGTTCTTCTGTACTGTTTAACACTTTATATCACACATAATAAATATAAAATGAGTATTCATACAATTTGCAGAGTACACAGGGGTTGGGGATGCAGTTGATGATGATAGTGACAGATCAGACTCAGAGTGGCCAGAATTTCTTGCGTGCAAGCAAGCAGCATGTGAAAAAGCCTATGCCTTTAATAAAGTCATACTTTCAGAAAGGAAGATCCTACCTGGGAAGTCATTACTCTTGTAGGCTGTTATTTTGATGGAAGTTAATTAGGTATGAGTTCTTAGTGCTATGTATGTGTACACAAGGTGTATCAGGGAGGAATGGAAAAATGGTACCTCTGAATTTTGTTTGTTTATAAGCACTGCCAGAAAGTTACCCATCTCTGTCCACAGTTCAAGGCATGTGTTGACAATTTAAAGAACATTTATAAAAGACTTCCTTCAAGAAAGATGAAAAGTCTATATGTTTTCCGTGTAATGGGAAACCAGAAGAAACTAGAAGGTCTTAATTTGTCCAAATTGTCAAAGTGAGTTAACTGACTTTGTTTTTGAATGGGGAACAGTAATTTAATAGATAATTGGAGGGGAAGGCGTACTTTCCTGTCAAACAAATAATTGCCAAAGGGTGAAACTATAGGTGTGTGGTTTGGGCTGAATTTCTAAATAGTGGAAAATTCAGATCATTTTTTAGCCTTAGTTACAGAGCTGACTGAGTTGTCTCACTGCAGTGATCCTTTCCATTTTACACTGAAGGATTAACATCATTATGGTGATAGTGGTGTGTTTGTGAGGCCAACTGAGCCACTGTCCAACAAAACATTCCAAAGTTATGGAACCTGGAGCTTTGCTCAGTGAGGGCATCAAAACTTATTCTGGCAAAAAGTTCCACACACTGTTGTATGGGTAAATGTGCAACTCTGTCTTACAACATTTGTCTTAATAGTAATGAAATGGAAATTGCAGATACCTAAAGACATGTTCAAAAATTCAGTGCACAAATTCAAGAGCGGGTAAATGTTGCCTATGCAAGTGTTGTCTGTAAGAGGAGGGAAAATCTCTATCAAGCTAAGGAATCAGCAATTGCTAAGGAAAAGCAATATATACCTTACTGGTATATATTATTTTCAGAAGCTTCAAGACAGAAATGACAGTAAGTGGATTTCTAGAAGGTGAGAAAGAATAGAAGATAGACAGAACAAGCCCCATACCCAAGTTATGTCAGACAAATTCCCAGTTTTATTTTTAGCAAGATAGAACAGTCGTAGGGAATAGAGCAATATGCTATAAATGAAGAGTGCTGACAAAGCATATGTTGTTAAAAACTGAGGAAGGATAATGAAATAGGACAGAGAAGGCTGAAATTTTGTCAGCATTCCATAATGCAAATGAAAAGAAGGTATGGCAGTTGATCTTCCTTGAGGAGGTGGTCTACCTATATTTGTTTCTTAAATAAAAAAAGAGATTAAATGCTTCAATAAAAATCTCTGATTTTTTACTTCAGTTTATTGTAAATACCCTGATAGAAGGAGATTTAGAGTTCTAAAACTAGAAGAGATGAAATGGAGAATGATTCTCAAAGAAGTTTTTATTATTATTATTATCTTGTGTTAAGTTTTGGTGTAGAATTTAGAGAGATTTAAGTCTAGTTTTTCAGCACACTTAATATTGCTTTTCTTCTCTACTGCTACCTTTGTTAGCACATTAAAATTAATAGAATTCACTCACTGTTTATGTGCTTAAATGGTGTGTGTTACGAATTTGTATTCAGGTATGTGCCCCTATGTGTAGTGCACATCCTCAAAGTAGTCATGCTTTTGATACATTATTTTTTTTAACTATATTATTATTTAGTGTGCATTACTCTATCAAGCTAGGTAAATTCTGATTGTCTTGAGAGTAGACAGGATAATAAAACAAGAACATTAGCAAACCCCAGGCTACAGTTTCAGACAAGCCTGAAGCAAATATGGTTAAATGTTCCCAAGTACCCATACGCTTCACATAGCGATATTATATTTCGTTTTTACAGACCTATGTACTTTTGGTGCATGACCTGGTTTTGGGTGAGGAGGAAATTGCTGAAGATAATCTAAGGCAAGCTTTTCCTTGTGCTATGATTAGAAGTAAGTGGTATACTATAAACCTTTCATTGGAGGCAGCCTTCCGAGTTTCCAAATCTTCTGTCTTAATAGGAGATTCTGTTGAACATCGAAACACCAAGGACCCGCACATAACTGAGCCTCAGGCTCAATTAACTCTACCTCTTACTGGTATTGAACAAATATTTTGTTGAAAGCAAAAGTATTTTTCAATTTTCCTTCATTCTTAGTAAAAGGGATTAAAAAAAGTATGGACGTTTCCTGGTGATATCATACGGTCCCTGTATTAATCTGTTTTTTCCGTCCCTGTGGTGTAATTCATCGTCAGTATGGCTTAAACATGAACACATATTCATCCTGCCTGGGCCTGGGATCTCTGTAATCCCCTGACCCAGGCTGGCTAGCTGAACAAGAGGAAGCCTTAATTAAATTATTGCATAAATTCCCTTTGGAGAAGCTGAATAAAATTCACTAGATCTAGGATATCCAGCTCTAAGCAGATGCGAAACAAAATCTGTACGCCTAGTGAACTGGCAAAGAAATCCCAAATCTATAGCTATTGAAATGTAATGCTTCGAGAGATGATTATTTTTGAAAGAGTTGCATCCCCTTTTGAAACATTCTTGATTTTTATCGACCTAGCTAGTGTCTGGGAGGTTAGTTTAGATTTGATTAAATACATTGCACTTATGACTGAGAGTCTAGTTGGTGCAAAAGAGGGGAGCATCTAGGTTTGGTGCCTCGGTGCTGTGCAGTGTACAAACTTGTCAGAAGAGAAGCAGAGAATCATATCTGTTTCTCTCATATGAGAGGGTGCTGGAGAACAGCAAATATTATATGTAGAGCTTGTTGGCTTTGTGAAGCCAAAGTATTTTGCAGGGATCTGTCGGTTTGATATTTTGGGTGAAGAGAGGAAGGGAATATGAGAGGGTGCTGGAGAACAGCAAGTATTACATGTAGAGCTTGTTGGCTTTATGAAGCCAAAATATTTTGCAGGGATCTGTCAGTTTGATATTTTGGGTGAAGAGAGGAAGGGGAAGAAGGACTTCCCAAAATACTGTGTTAGTAAGGACTGTGCTGAAAACATCTAAAATGACTGCGTTTAGTGCCCTGAATCAGGTGCTGGGAGAGATGGAGACCAGGACCTTGAGCACGGTCTGTGATGGGCTGTATACTCCTCCCGAATACCATCTTACACATGTGTACAGTTCCTGAAACCAAGGAGTGCAATTTTAAGTTTGAAGCAAGACATTTCAACCCTGCCAGTACTGGGTAACTGCTCAGGACACTTTTTTTTTTCTCAATTTAGAACCACCATAGGTTTTGAAATACTCTATCACAGCACTTTTAGTACTGCCACAGCCTTGCAGGGATTTAATTGCCTGCCTATGTTTGTGGCTTTCTATCTAACAATAACTAAGTGAACGAATTTAGGATGTTACTGTTAACTGTGGTATCCCGTGGCTTGTCATGAGTTTTGGTGGAAGAGTTATCTCTTCCATGTCAGGATGGAGCTCTGTAGCTCAAACTCAAATTGCTGTCTGAGTCTGAATCCCATCCCACAAAAACATACCGAAGGTGACATGCATGAGGACCAACAGTGTTATATCATATTTAGCTGTTGCATTATATTTAGCTGCCTGACAGCTGGGATGTTCCTTAACAAGGTGTAGTCTGGTAATAATACAGTATAAAACCTGACATGATACCATAACAATAGCATGTTCTTTTCGTTCTCCTATGCCCTCTTAATGCCACCACACAAGTAGCAGAGACAATTGCTCATTGACAAATTCAATTATTTTTATGTAGTTGGGCTTATTGCTAATGCTAATCAATTAGGATCTCCTTGTACTACTGGGAGATCTTTATTTATCTGTGGGACAGAAAGCATTTTAAATCTCTTTAGAAAAATATCTTTCTAGAGAGATGCAAATAGTTATCTGAAAAGATGAAAACTCCCACTTTTTCCTCTGTAGTAAGGACTTTTTTTCATGGAAATGAGATGTTATGGAAGTATAAGCTCTTGTTTTACGCTGAACAATAATAATAATGATGATAAAAAATAGAGTGAGTCAGACTATTTGCATATGGTTCCTCTAGCCACAGTGTTTCTGTTGTTTCCTTCTTTGCTGTCACTTAAAATCTGTTCATCCGCACAATGAGCCGTGTTGGGAGCTGATCTGTCTGCAGACTATGCTGTTTTTCAATCAGTAGGGTTTGTTTTGCACATTCAAACTTTCTAAGCAGGCTCAGATTGTGTAAGTGCTGGTGTTGGCACACAGGAGGAGGACAGTCAAGCCTGGGTTATAGAGGAAGATCAGGAGTAGATATTTTAAACTTCCATGGGACTGTAATCCCAGTGTCTTGTCTGACTGGTGTGTGTCTTTAGCAGTTTGCTGGGTAAAGTGTTGTTTTAGGGAAAAATACTGGATAATACTGTCCAATGGCTCAGGCAGAATCTCTTTCTGTTGATTTCAGCCCTTGACCTTTGCCATTAAGTTGTCTTTCACTTTTTGCAGTAGAGCAAATTTTCAACAGATTTTCAGCTCTCAGCTGATAGTTCTGCATGAGCAGGTTCATGCTGGTTTAAATGTTGTCTCACTGCTGACCTTGCGCAGGGTGCTCTCAACCCCCGCCTTTGCACAGATACAAATTTTTGAGAGGGCGGCGAGGAACACATTCCTTCTGTCACATCATGTAAAATTGAGTTTAAATAACATTTTTGGAAAGCTATGAGAATTCAAAATAAAAAATTAAATGAAAAAAAAGAGGAAGCAGAAAAAAATGTTTGAAATAGGGAAATAGCTTTATAATGAACCCTTACCTCCTAACTATTTCAACTAGATAACTCTTACCCAACAATAAATAAAATAAAATAGTAGCTAATCAAAGTTCAGTTGGATCAGGTATACATTACTAGTAAATAAGCTTAAGGATTCAGAAGCATAGTCCAGAAACATAAAAACAGCTAAGCTGATGATTCCAAGAGCCCAACCAATTCACTAAAGTCTTTTGGAAAGAGGCCACTAAGGAAATGTAAAATATACAGGACAAATGGAGACTTACTCAACCTTGGGATACCTCACAGGTTTTAACTGATGACTTAAGGAGAAAAGATCTGTGCCATCTTAACTGGTAGGCAATGACAGACTCTGCCCCTGTCCTGTTCTTGAACCCATTGACTTCCATCAAATTCTACAACAGTTTGTTGCAAAACTGGTTTTAAATGGTGTTTTTACAAGATTCTTCCATTTTAAATTTATCCTCCTTTTTTGTACAAAACACACGAAAAACTAATTTTTTAAAATGGTTTTAAATGGTGTTTTTACAAGATTCTTCCTTTTTAAATTTATCCTCCTTTTTTGTACGAAACACACGAAAAACTAATATTTTTTCAGCTTCATCTTATGATTCATTATTTTGTATACTCTGGTCTTGTTCCTGTTTCTTTATCAGACTGAAAAATTTTGCTCTATTTGTGAGGGTTTTTTTCCTTTTTATTATCTTTTTTTTTCTATTTATAAGCTTCAGTGTATCTTGATTTTTTGTACTTTTCCATAGTTCTGCTCTAAGTCCTTCTTGATGTAAGATGTCTAGGATTGCATGGAAAATTTCAGATGTGGTACATCATGAATTTATAAATGGCATAATGATGTTTTTGAGATATTCTTAATAGTTTTCTGTTTGCTATTTTGAGTACTACTGAGCATTAAGCTGACACTTTTAGAGACCTGTCTGACACGATACCAGATGGTCTTGTATGCGTGGCAGTATTATCTAGGACCCATTGTTGTGCTAGGTAGGGTTATTTTTACTTGTGTGGAGCTCATTGCCGTTGAGCTGTATCTACCATTTTATCACCAGACATTCTGTATTGTCTGTGACTTTTCAATGAAACTTATGCACAAACATTCAAACTTGCCACATGATTTACTTAAATGTTGAATATCACAGATCTGAGCACTGATCCTTGAAATAACCTATATCTCCTATTATTAAAAAAAAAAAAGTAATTCTACCATATCCTTTTTATCTTTTAGGGAATCTTTAATTCACAAGACGACCCTTTCTCTTATCTCATGAGGATACAGCTGTTTTAAGATGTTTAGGTAAGGGACACTAGCAAAAAAGGTTATCGTGTAGGCATAGCTTATATTAATTATTCTTTTCCAAAAGCTTCTTGCCTTTTCAATGGGCTTATATAGACACGAGAGGCACTTAAACACTATTTTAACTATTTCTCTATGTATACTATTAATTCCCTTATATGTCTGTTAGTTGTTTTTTTTTTTTTTTATACAAGTCCACCTGTTTTCTAAGATTAGAAGTTTCATTTTGTATCTATACCAACTTCTGGTTTATGTAGATACTAGTAACAATCTAATTGCTGTAATATGGCACCTGCTAGTAATACTTCAAGGGATGTGAGTATGATCTGTCATATGTACGTTGTTCATTAGTCCTAAAAAAGAAAAGAAATGGAGTGAAATACAGGGTTTTCTTGTAGTGTGTTGATTTTGCTTTGGGGGATGTAATTTCTTGAGAGATAAAGGAGTTTATATTTGTGTTTTCATAAGCACAGAGCCGTGCATTTCTGCTGGAGAGAGCCAAGGTCAACCAAACTAATATACTTCAATGGTTAACAACCATTTTCATTTTGCTGAAAGGGACATGGAGACTCCTCTTACCTTGAAGACCGAGCCCACAGTTTCTGATACGGGTTAGACTCAGTCCTGTTGATGACACAAAATGCTGAAAATGGAGGCCGCCAGAGAGTTTGGAATACAGGCACAGAGGTATATTAAAGAACTCTCAAGGACAGATTAATAGTAGTGTAGAATGGGAATAATGATTGTAATTATTTATTTACATGAAGGGGATGAAAAAAACGGTTCCCTCAGTGATTTTTTTAAATCTGGATTTTTACTAAGCTCACATTATGAAAATGACTTGCCTCTGAAGAATTGTTCTATATAAATTTAGCCTTCATGATTAAATTTAGCAAAATAGTGAAACAGAATTTTAACTCATTTAGAAAATCTCAATCCATCTCGTAATGAACTTTCCATAATCAACTTATATGGGGGAAAAGAAAATTAAGGAAATTCAATATTTAACAGTTAAAATGTGACACTGTGCAGACCCCATGACACTAGGAAGAAGAAAGTCCTGCTAGGCTTTCCTTTAAAGAACATTTTCCATTGCTATCTAGAGCTAATTTTCAAAGTTCATTTTCACCAGTGGAGTAGTACTGTGTTTTGAATAGCAAAATTTGATGTTTTCTTTTACTACTGCTAGAAAACTTACTCAGTTTAAGCTAAAAAAGATGTTTTGATACAGTCTCTTTCTCAAATAAGTCTCTGCAATGAGAAATTAGAGATCAGTGTCAAATGGTGATTCTCCATCACTGAAATATATTCTAAACCATCAGCTCTCATGACACAAAGCGCTCTGGAATGGTACTATGTAGTGCCTCAAACACAGTGCATATTACCGAGTTGTTCCTGGGCAGATGTGAGGTGGGGAAATTAATAACCTACACTGCTCTTGAAAAGATTTTTCTCTTTTGTTCCCCCTTCATTTATCCATGTGGAAGTTCTGCAATAAAGCCAAAAGAAGAGATTTGGTCTTAATAATGTTTCTAACCTCCTGAATGATTAATATTTAGATGATGAATTAGTACAAATAAGATTATTCAGTTCTTCTGATTATAAGACTTAATGAACTCAAGGTTAAATAACACTTATATAGCACCTTTCAGTGGAGGAGTTCAAATGTTATACACATATAATAAATTATGCTTTAGAAGATTACTATTATAAGCATATAAGTAATAGTAAGGAAAAGCAAAAGTCAGCAAAATCAATATTTTGTCCCGAGTTCACATTGTGAGCCAGGAAGACTGAGATGGGGGCAGAACTAAGGAATCCTGATTTTCAGGCCCTCTCTTAATCACTGGACACAAATACTTTATTCAAAACGACACAAACCACATTAAAAAGAGAGAAGGAGCTAACTCTGCACTGAAATTGCTGTTCTGTTCACTTCAGTTAGCTAAATGGGGGGTTGGAGTGAGTAAATGTGAGCAAAACTTTGCGGGAGGCAGATGTTTTTATCAGAATGTTACCTCAGTGGCACTGTGTTGAGGTATGTGTGATGGACACAAAGAGACTGAGCAGCAGAGCACGTTTTAGTGCCAACAGAGGTGAGGCCACCACTCAAATGGAAAGGGATGGCTGTCGAGGAGACTGAGAACTTGCTGCAACTTTGCTGTTCCAGTACATGAACAGGTCTCTCTGGCTCAGGTTTCCTTGTTTCCTTTGCAGTCAGCCAGCCTTTAAATGTGAGCATAGAGGTAGGGTTTGAGGTCTTCTAATGTTATTATTTTTTTATTTTTATTTTATTTACTTGTATTTATTTTAATTTAGTTTTATTTTCATTTGATTTCCTCAGAGCTTTATTGATGAATGGGATTTTAATTAGTCAGGATTTTAATTAGCTTAATAGGAATTAGAATAGGATTTTATTAGAATTAGAATAGGATATTAGAATTAGAATAGGATTTTAATAGGAAAAATATAGATGTACAGTTCACTGCGTGCATGCTCCTTCTCAAAAACCAAAATAAATCCGGATTATAAAATATTTCGAATTACTTTTAGTAGTTGTAGAACCTTTTGATTTGAATGTGCACATATTTTTTGTTATGGGAAGCGGAGAGGAGAAGGGGCAGGCATGGAAGACATTTGTCACTTGGAAGAAGAGATATGACATTACCCAAAATAATGGAGAATCAAGTCCCACTAAAGGTATATTTTTTGAGAGTCAATACCACAAAATGTTGCCTTTTACTGCTTTCCCCCAGAAGAAGCAGTGCGGTGAGAAGTCAGCCGCTCAGTCTGTGATGGGGATCTGGGAATCCACCAGGCTGAGGGTTTTACACCTCTGAACTATGGGAACCCCTTGCTCACATCTTCCTGAGTACTTGATCTCAGGTGTATCCCTGCCAGTGGAAAACGGGGGAGTACAGCACGCACATGAACACACTCACATCAGGGCGCATTTACCGCTGCAGTCTGGGAGCTCCTCCGTTCTGGCCCTCACCTCCCGTGTGTCTCCAGGGTGAGGGAAGGTTTTCAGGACTCCTTAGTTAGCTGAGAAACAGAACACATTCAGTTCTGGCAATTCAAAATGAGTGCAAATTAAGGTAAATTAGGAAATCATGAACTATTACATACCCCTATTTCCACATTATTTATTCAGAAGAAATTTCTATTAACAGTACATTGGACTCACAAAGCAATTAACTCCATCCCTTTCACAGATCCATCTACCGATACAATGACATGCTCTGCAGAACAGAGGATTTGATCTTTTGGGACTAAAATGCTGTTTTGGTTTTGGGGGGGTTTTTTTGTTTATGGGTGTTTTTTTTTATTTGCCTATCACTGTGTTAACAATGTGAAGGAAAATGATTAGTTACATTGCTGCATTCTATGAAGATGTAGAAGGTCAGGAAGATGTATCTAGATCTACATCCACTTAGAAATATTTTCCATTGCTAATATTGTGGGCATCCAAAATGATTGTCTCTTCTTGCTTCAAGTCTGCTTTGCCCTTGTCTCCCTGAGAAATAATAGCTGAGTACACAGCTCCTGATTTCTACATTTAGTTTGGTGCCTGACGGAGATACAAAATGCAGATAATAGTTCCTCTCAAAGAGGACAAGTGTTGTTAAATAAACTATCAAGTATTTCATTGACAGAAAGATGCATTCTTTCTCAGTTTCATGGGGTTCAGGAGTCTATTCTGGGATGGTGGATGCCTTTGTGCAAGATGGTTTGTTTTCTACATAGCTCTAATAAATACTGTAATGTTGAAGTAAATGCACACTTTAATTATTCTAAAACATAATTTATACATTAGTTTCCATAGTAACTTGTCATTGCTGTGGCATGGTTGGAGCTAGTGACATTTGTGAGTGTAGGAAGTCAATTTATGCAATGATTTACAATGTAGCATTTGATTTCTCAAGTAAATATTGGTTTTGTTGGTTATGGCCAGCTGCATTTCTATTGAAATCGTTACATATTCCATAGGTATAAACTAGACGGGAAAATTAGTCAATGAGGTCACTGTATTTTAAGCATTAAGAACTGTAATTGAAATCTGTTTCTGCAGAAGGCTGTATTTTCAAAAATATACTACTTTGACACATGGGAATATTGTTTCTTCAGGGCTTGCTCCACTATTAAATAAAGATTTAAATGTTTAGCTCTGAAGGAATCATCACTTTCAACCAGGGACAATTCACTGTGCCAATAAAAAGGTTGTGTACAATTTAGAAAAAACAAGAAAACAATGTTCTTGGCTCTAATTAGTTTTCTTGATATATAAGGTAATATATTTCTCAGGACATAAGTGATGCTAACACTTTTATTTTGGCATAATAAGCCTTCTGAAAAATTACTGAGTTTAAATGAAAAATACATACAGTACTTGCAACCTTCTTTTCCACTGTTATGCTTGCAACTATTGTTGCATGTATCTGTACATGGACGAAACTCTTATGGATTAAACCATGAGCTATTGCTGCTGCAAACTTATTTTTTTAATAGGCATCTTTAATAGATTATGGAAATCTGCAGCAGTAGAACACGTTGGAGAAGAGCTACTTCATCCTAGAGTGGGTTTGCTAGTGTGGAAGAGAAGTGACACGCAGATTTTGTCTTGATTACAGAACGTGAGAGCTGCAAAACCACAATTTACTTAAGAATGGTTTGACAAAGCCATCACAGTCAATGCCAGTAAGGTTAGAATGCCAAATACCCACGATTTGATGCAGATTTATCTGTGATTAGTTGACATTATTGTAAATATAACTTGAGCTTCTGTATACTGATCTCAAAGTCAGGGCACCATATGGTAATTAGTTTCATTTTTCAAAGCTTTAAAGGTTTCTTTTGCTTATAGGTTCACTAGATCATCTGCTAGTACATAGGATAAAAACTGGATATATTGGAACAGTAGCTTCATATGTGAATTTTGTGTTACAATGTCAGTTTTTAGAACGTAGGTGACTAGTTATTCAGTTTGGGGCAGAAGTACAGAATGAAGAATAAATGCAAATGTAACTTAAAAGGATTTAAGATAAGATAATACAAACTAAGGCGAAGGGGAGTATTTCTACCGCCCATGTACCCTGGTGAAAAGGCCTCTATGGAGTTAACAGTATTGTGACAGTGATACAGACAGCAATGCCAACATGCACGGTTAAAGGGTTTAGTGTGGTCCCATAGTTGCCTTCACCATTGTGTAGCTACAGGCCTTGCATTTGCAATTCTCCAGCCTACCTTTTGCTTTTAGCTGTGTAACCCCTTGTGTAGCTGCTGCAGCTGTGTTTTCCAGGGCCCCCGTGGCAGTGATGCACTTGGCTGTTGTTACACTGTGGTTTTGTGCCATCATCCCCTTGTTCCTCCACATGCAAACCTGCGCCGGCTTCTCCTGGGAAGCAACTGCTGTTTTGGGGGAGAATCACCCCACTCCTCCCCTTCTTTCATAACTGTGTCCTACCCCTTATTTTCTGCTTTCTGTTTTTCATTAGTGGAAAACAAAACTTTGCACATAATGAAGCAGATAGCAGTGATTTAAATATCTGATAAGTAATATGTGTGCACAAATGTATAGTCGGTAATCACAACACCACAGTTGCACCTGATCGAGCGTTCTCCAGTCGGCAATAACAGCATCAGAAGTGATAACTACTGTTAGGGAGTTTGAGCCAGGCCCACTGAAAAGTGCATCAAACTGGGGGAAAGCATAGCAAAAAGTCACTGCTGGCATCACTACCTGCTGCATTGCAGAAACCTGTCTCAGCGTCCTCTCTGCAACAACTTAATACCAGCTCATCAATAAATTACTGCCTGAATTACAGAGCGTAAGTATTGCAATTGTAACTGTGGCCAGTTTACAAACAGGTGTTGCTTTGTAAAGGGACAGGGTGGGAAGTGGGGATGGAGCAGAGCAGGTTATCAGAAAACATTCATTCTCCTCTCCTACCTACCTGGGAAATGTTCACTGTCTGTTGCATTTGTTTTTTTCATTCTCCTTTTCATTCTCATTTGATGATGAAGGAATAAGAAATAGATTTGTTACTATGAGGTCAGTTGGAACACTGGCAGAGAGATAGATTGAGATTGTGTTTTGGAGAGGAAATTTTCTAAGGCACTTGAATGTAGCTTTCCTTTTTTGTTCTTCCCTCCCCTCCACCCCCCCGGTTGCCAGAAATAACTAGCCAATGGAAATTATAGAGAGACCACTGGACTTCCACCGCTGCAAATTCATTAGTGTTTTTATATTCACCCATTCTGATTGTTCCCAGCTCCTGATGGAGATAGTAAAAGGTTGAGCACAGTGTTCCAAAATCTGCCCTGAAGAAGAATTAGGATTGGGAGGGGTAAAATGTATGAAAAAAATTGGAAAACAATAAAATGTCACATCGGTGAAGCTACTCTAGTACCTGACATGCTTTATTTTAGTAAAGGTTCTTAATAACTTTATTTCCAACAAAAGATCTACACATACATATATTGCAACTTGCAATACTAAAAAGATCGCAAAAATTAACTTGAAAAAGGCAAAGCATGGAAGACTACTGAAGACTGGCTATGTCTTGTAGACTGTGGAAACAGCAAAGGCAGATTGGAAATGAAGAATCAGAAGTTTTTCTGTCAACATTTTGCTATTTTACTATAATATCTCAGTTATTTTATCTGTAAGATGAGGATAATAGCATGTCTGTTGGGTGGACTGGTCAGAATACGGTCACGTAGACATATTACCATAGTTCAGATAGTTATTGCTTGTCAAATGAGTAGCAAAAATGTATGAATATTCCATCTTGTTTTGAAGTAAAATGTGATAGCTTAACCCACGTGTATTATATTTGGGAAATGGAGTGTATTTTACATACACACACATATTCACACACACAGAGTTAATGACTGTGACTTGACAGATAAACTATAATTTAACTGTCATCACATGAACGTGACCAATGATTCGTACACAGAACTGTAACGCTCCTCAGAAGCTTTGTAATTTGTGTTTTCTAAAGATACAGACATACACCATATGTGGATGTTCTTATGCCAGAGGAGAACATTTAGGCTAGAGTACACATATACAATTGCTAGTTAGTAGGTTTTACGTTTCTTATGCAATGTTAGTAGTGCTGCTGTTGTAATGGCAGCCATTTATCTAAGTGAGTAAAATGTTTTCATTGTGGCCAATTGCTTGAGATATTTTACTCCTTCACTTTGCTTTTGGTAATGGTGAACCTAAAGGAATCTAAATATTTTGCCAGTATGCTGTCAATACTGCAAAAATATTTTGGTAAACAGGTGCAGTGTACTTTTCCATACTTTTTGACCAAAAGTTTGCGTGGCATGAATTTGAAGCACAAGGAGAAAAGTTGCCTTTTTCTGAACTAAAGCAAAGTTCATCATGCTGTCAGTAGCTTTCCTCTGTGTGTGATCCCAGCTGCCCTCGTTCCCTGGCTAACTGAAGGTGAAGGCTCTTGAAACTGCCTGGACCATTCTCTTTTTAACAGGAAGGTGTACCAGGCTTTGCTTTTCTGTGCATCCAAACCCTACCTTAGCTAGAGAAATTAGGGACAAACTCTGATCTAAGCTTACTAGTCCACAAGTAAGACTTAGCGAAAACTGAAACTTTAAGGACGCTTCTGTTCACTTAGTGTTTGAGGTACAAGAACTCATGGTGTTCCTGCTGTCCCGCTCAGCTATAATGGCTTACCGGTCAGAGCACTCTGTTCCCTTTTCTTTCTGAAGGGTTCATACTCATGTCTACCGCACAGGCTATGAACTAGGGGATTCAGTTTTGTTTCAGTCTTAGTTTCCAATTAAAAGATGTTTAATATGTAGTCAATATTTCCTGTGCTTCTTTGCTCCATGTGCATGTGTTCAGAAGATCCTTTGGGAGTGTCACATTTTGTACGATGGAGAAACTGCAGTGCTTAATTCTTGGTTGTGGATTCTACACTGCTGTTAGATCTAAAATTTGTTAGAAGGAAAAGGAAACTAAGGGGAAAAAAAAGCAGCAGTGATTAAGCATAGCTTTAATGAGAGAGAAACAGCCAGCATGAGCTGACTCTCAGGGTATTGTCTCCTCTTCGTCTCACAATCAGCAGGGAGAAGGATGATGAGAATTTCCTCCCTAGTTTCTCATCATTTCTCATCCACAGTTGAATATTCTTCCTCGTTCAGGGTTGGATTTTCAATTGTTTAGGTTTGGACTTCTTAAACTTTGGATTAAATTTTCACTTCAGTGAACTGCATTGACATCTGTTTCTGTTACTGTACAATTCTGCTATATACTTTGTCCCCATTTCTGTATAAACAACGTGTCCTTCAATTAATATCTGAAGGGATTATCAAAAGCACTTATTTGGTGAATGAAAGACTTCTGTATTTTAGACCTATTTTTAGAAATTAATGAAATACAGCATGTGAAATGCTGCACTATGTAACACTCATGGATCACTGGAGACCATACAGAAGTTTGTAGAATGTTGTTATTTCAGTTAATTATAGTGTTGTGAGTCTACATAGTTATCTGAAAAAAAGATTTAAAACAATGAAAGGATTTTAGTTTAGCAGAGTATTTATTGCACTGTGATCAATAAGATGAAAAGAATTTTAATGTTCTAAATCTAAAGTTTAGATTTCCATTGAAAAATTGGTGCAGCTTTGAAATGCATGCGCAACAGAAATTAGTAGGTCTTCATTCTATTACATGATATGTATACACATTAAAAACATATGCAGTAGTGAAAATCTATCAATTTTCTCCACGTATTTCTTTCTGCTGCCATGCTTTGGTGGTTGCTGCATCATTTTCTCACTATGAAAAGTGGCATATGTAATTATAGGGGAAGGCACAATTACAAATTGCTTGCAATTACATCCAAACAAGTAAACAAAATAAAACTACATTCAGCAAGCTAAGAAATAGCTGAAAGCCTTTTAATGGAGATGCCAAAGATGAGCTTTTGCAGCTCTACAATTTGCCAGTCAAATTGTTGTCATTTAGGAGAACTTCCCCACAGAAGCTCAGAGTAGAGCAGATGATCGGCAAATTGTCTTTCTCAATTATTGTATACTATTCTGATTGGTTTTCCCCTATTATTCTTTGACAAGATCTTAATATTTTCAAAGTTGAGAACCTGTGTACTTCTCTTTAAAACTGAACTTTCTTATTCTGCGTGTCTCGTGACGTGAGATACATTCACTGTGAGGGGCACATCTCAGGAAATCAATAATATTTTGAAGGTGTGATTGTAATAAAAAAGCTTTATAAGTTTTTAAAAAGACCATACAAAAGAGGATAAATACTGCATCTATGTTGTTCAGAAGTTTATCACTGAAGTAAGTTCAATCTTCTGGATCTAAATCAATGGGAGAAGTAAACAAGGCTGCAGAGATAAGGTCATGCTCTCAGCTATAGACAGATCCTATTCTAAAGAAATTAAATTTTGGTTGTAACCGACTGCTGAGAATTTCTTTGTTGTCTTGTATACAGCTGCTAGAGCTGCAGTATAATTAATGCTGGTTAGCACTGCAGGACACACAGATCAAACGGATGTTTTCTCTTACCTTTTCTACCGTGATATGCAACTGCCTTCACAGAGAGCTACAACTGCCCTAATGGAATTTCTGATGCTCTCTTGTGAAAAGGGACAGATTCCCACATAGGGCACTTTTTGGTTTATCATTTTTTGAAAGATTAAAAGTTATTGAGGGGCTTGGGTAAAAGGGAGAGCTGCCTTAGGGATTCTTCCACATCCCTTTAACAAAAAAAGAATAATAAAAAAAAAGTTCTTCAGCGTATCCAGAGTCAGATTATTTTATGATATCATGGAATGTGTTCCATGTGCAGCTGCATCCTCTTCACCAGTAATCCTCCCTCTCCACCAACAGCATACTTCAAGATAATTGGCTGACATTTACTTAGCAAATAATTATTTGACCAATTAAAGCTGTTAGTCTGCAGAGTAATGAACTGTGAATAGATTTTTAATTCCTGTGAAATCCTGCATTTTTACAAATGGAGGGAAGATAAAGAACATCTTAAAGTTGTTAAACAAATAATTTCTTTTGAAAACACTGAACAGATGCAAAAGTTTTTCTTTCTGCAAACACTTACGGAAACCAAATGCTATTCAGATTGATGCTTAAGGGAAAAAAGCAGGAAAATGAGAGGTAAATACTGACATATCAAATTTATAGAATTTCTTTTAGACAAGGTTTTTGAATCCTTTTTTAGTTTATTCACCCAGAATCATACAGTAAAAGATTATCTGTAGAAGTCAAGACCTACGTATAAGGGCCTGCCCTGTTCTGTGAAGAATTTTCCATTTAACTCTTATTATGTTCAAGCTACTTTAAAATATTAGTCAATTAAACTATACATCAAATGGAAACTACGTATGGCATATTTCTCCTGCACCTGTGTAACAAATAATCAAGGAGTTTATATCAATATTAGATTAACAGTCTGTGTTCAAGCTATGGAGCATGTCAGCAACTCACTGCTTTGTCAACTCAGAAGGAACCAGCAATCTAGGTTCTTTGAGATGGGACATCTTTAAAAGGACCTTGTATTTGGGCAGTAATAGTCTTATGCTTGAAATATTTTCCTTGATGATATTTAAGATGAGTGGGCAAGCTACTGCTATGACTTGGATTAAGAATGCTATTGGAAGCTAAGAGAAGAAATTAAGCAGCACTCAGGAACTATGGGGAGAAAACCTACTTGTTTATATATTAAAGAAAAAAGCAGATAACTAGTAATGGAGGTGGAGAAAAATAAAAATAAAAAAAATCGAAGAGTAGATGACCGAAACAAGAATATCTGAAAAATAAATAAGATAGTAGGTGAAGGAGTATTAGCAAAAGCAGCAGGAGCTAAAGACTGAAGCCCGAGTATTTTAACTGCAGGAGTGGAAAAAGTAGCTGAAAGCACAGCATTTTTCAGACTGAAACAGTGGCACATTTGCACCATCATGTTCTGAAGTAATTTGCCTGTAGGACAGAAAAATAACTTGTTTTGAAATCAGATGGAAATTAAAATGCAGCACTGTCTCCCAGCTTCTTGTTTTTTGACACCTACCAATGTCAGAAAAAGCTTCCTATCCTAGTGTCTGCAATTTGGGTTAAGAAAAATAAGCAAGAAGTAAGACTTTGAATCTTGTGTCAGTGTGTACATGGATATAGGTTTGAGTTATCTATTACTTTCTGGATAGTCTGCAGGGAATTTGCTTAGTTTTGAGTAGTATCGATGTAATTTAAACTAAAGGTGTTAAAAATTCAAATACATGACAGACTACAGATTTAAAAATCAACATGGACTTTAAAATACTGTTAAAAAAACTCTCACCTCGCTACTTTTACTTAGGATCACATTAAATAATTGAGCTTAAAATTTTAAGAAAACAAAAGAATTGGTTTATATTTGATTTCTGCATAACTTGCTGATGCCTCAAATTGGAAGTGTTCACCAAATTGTCCCCAAAGACCATCTAGCTGAATCTCAGCATTGGTTCTCCCAGGCTTCAAATTTGCACATTTCTAAAGTATTCTGCAGCATTCGCTCTGATTGCCAACTGTTCTGCCACTGAAATTGTGAAGAGCAGTGTTACACGTCACATGCACAAGTGCAGTTAAAATTTTAGCTTATCCCATGTGGTATTGAAGTGATTCCCCTTACATGCCCCACCATCTCCATCCTTGTGCTTGTGTTAGCCCTCCTTGACCTCTCTGGGAGCTGATGCATCTTGCTGTAGTTAGGACAAGAATTAATCTTCACAATTTTAGTTTTCTGCCCAGTTTGTTTGATGGACACAGCAATGATTCTGCCTCACTGCCAGGCTGGGTCTACATTAACAGTTTAGTTCAGCTCAGGGATGTGCACTTCTTAAGTGAATAAAGGAGATCTTCCAGTCCTCTGAACAAACTTCATTGATTAAATATTAGCAATTTTTCAAAACTAGTTCTTTCTAATCTGGCAAATTTGTTTCCCTCTCACATGCACTTGTTTAAAGAGAAACCATGTTGAAATGGGGCAAATTTTCTTAGTTCCTTAAGTTAATGCTGTTTTGTCATTATCATATATAATAGGTTTTACAAATTTGGGAGGAAGGAATGGAAGTGGGAGTGCAAGGAGGATAGAGGTATTTTTTTCCTTTCATCTCTTGTTAATCTGAATGGTAGCATACAGAATCTTCAGTCTCAAACTTAAGGTTAATGTTGGACTGCTTAACCCTGTTGAGGAACTACAGAATGACTAACAAGCAGCACATGGAAGTTTGAAAGGAAATTTCTTCAGCAGTACAATCTTTCTTTCACCCAGTCAGTACTCGGAGGCTGCAGCTTTAATTAGAACTGCAAGTAACCTTGATTTGATATTTAGTTTAAGTAAAAATGTCATTATATATCAGCGATTAGACCAAAGCAAATATCACAAAAAGTTATTTGCTAGTCCAAGTTGCTAGAAAATCCATGAATTATTTTTTATTCATGGGACCTTTTATTTTCTCCTTGCAACATTAATAAAAATATACTTTTATTCACAAAATTGTGCAAAGGAAGTGATACATATATGTCTGTGAACTGATGTTCATAGCTGGTTTGATTGAAGAGAGATCAAAGCCGGGAAGGAATGTCACTGGAATTCAGAAAGTAATTGTATAGCACCATGAGATACATACATAGTCAAATGGCTAGTAAGAAATTTATGCTGGCAAGTGTATTGCATAAATGATTAATCTGATTTTGACTCATGACTAAATATGATCATTCTTATCAGGTAAAAGGTTCTCTATCTCTTGGATACTTTGTTCATGGGAAATAGTCCCCCCATCACCAATCAGTTCTTTCTGCTTGAAAAGCAACCGTAATGAACCTTTATTCTAATGACGTAGATCATCTTTACCTGCATCTATTTTGTAGCCCTGAAATTGCCTTGATTTGTGTGAATTTACTCTTGATTTATGTTGCTATAAATAAATAAAAAATATTAACTAATATAGCCACACAATCACCATGTAATTATATAAATTTTAGCTATATTAGCCTCTTAGCATCATACTTGAAAATTTGGAATAAAGAACATCAGCTGTCTAACAGAAAGGTTGGAGAATATTAGTAGCTCCAAATAGAAGAACATTTTCAATTATGGATCTAACAAAGAAATTGCTAAAAAAATGTATTGTGCATGCATTTAGTATGTAGTCAATTATGCATGATCTTGCATGCATTTTTTGCTTTTTCTGTATTATTCGGTTACTTGAATTTGATAATTTACATACTGTCTCTTCGTCAGCATATCCTTGAGACCCTGATCTGATGTTTTTCATATTACAGCCTCATTGGTTGTGTTAAAAGGACAAATATATATTTCAGAAAAATGAGAAGGGACATACCAATATCGACATTTCTTCCTGGAATTCAGGGTCTGGAATGAAAATCATCTTGAAATCTTGGTCTGAACCTTGTTTGAAGGTTTTATTTAAATCAAACTTTCACATTTTTCCATTAGTATTTCTTGACGATGTGTTTAAATATATGCATGTCTGGGGAATTATAGGGTGCCATAGTACAGTAAACTTTTTTTATTTTAAGCAAATGATGTCTGTGAAGATCATAATTGTATTAAACCACATTGTTCTTATTTCCTGTGTGAGGTTAGTATAGAGGGGTTATGTTACACAAGGATTATGACAGCGTACCTGTTAGTGGTACTTACATACTATACCGTTAGTAGCAACATTTAATTTAAAGTGAGCTGTACTTCTGTTAGTGTTCAGTTCTAGTCTGTGTGTTCCACATGTGTATGTGAATGATTTGTCCAGTAATTGTGTATATTGTTTCAAACTGGGAATTTGTCATTTTAAACTTCTTTTAAATAGTTCTGAATAAATAGAATAATTAATCAGGCTGTCACGCAGGTGGTGTGTGCAGGATTCCCTGCCTGTACTTTACTTTCTGATGGCCATCCAGTCTGTCTCCCTATATTACGCCTGAGCTCGTATTTGAAAGTGTTTCTTTGGCGTGAATAATCAGTGTCATACCTAATACATTTCATGTGCTCTTCTTAATGTAGTGGTATTACTGAGAACTGCATCTGAAGTTTCATACTTTTGCATTTTAGAGAAATCATTACCTGTCTTGGAAATAGTGTTATTGACAAGCACATCATCATCTAGTTTGTAAAACCCTAGGTACTTGCATCAGACCCGCACAGATTTTTTCTGTATTTTGTTGCTGTGTCTTCTACTTGCTACCACTATTTCTTTTTTTTTTTTTTTGGATGCTTCATCTGATTTTTATTTTTATTATTGTTTTTCCCAGTTAGTGACTTTTGTCATTTGATTACATTATCTGCTTGCTCAGATTAAAGATTTTCCTTACTACCAAATACCCAGATCAGATCTATCTATAAAAAAAATGATTAAAAATAATCAGTTGCAAATATGTGAGGAGTGACTTCTGCTGAGTGACTTAGTAACAGTTCTCAGAAAGGATTTCTCTGAATAAAAGTTGGTAGCACTTCATTAAAGGGTCAGCAACCTAAAAGCAGCTGTTGAAGATGTGTGTACTGAAAGACGTATCAAACCCAGTGCTTTCAAAGCTTTTTTCTGTTATAAGTGTAATTACTGTTCTTCATCCTTCCTGTTCTTGCTCTTCATCATCTTCTTAAAATGATTTCACATACATTATTTCATATCTTTTTACTGACATTTGCCTTTTTCTTTTTGAAGTCTCTCGCTGTCACTGTAAAAAGATGTTTTCACATGCTTTCTGTATGCCTCCTGTAATGCAGAAAGAGAAAAATCAATGATGGATCTGCTTCTCTATTCACTCTGTGCTCTCCCTTCCTTTCATAATGTTGATTCTTCTGACATAAATTCAGATGATGTAACAAATAAGCAAAATATCCCATCTGTCTACCTACCTACCTCCCAATCTGCCCACCTGTTTATCTTTCTACATACCAAAATGGACAAGATTCATACCATGTCCTGAAGACCAATGTGACACCCTGACCTTCACTTACGCCTTGTAGTTTGCAAGGTTTAACATTTGGCTTGCTCATTTTGTAGGGGATGGAGAGGGGTTTTGATAAAATTAGGATAATGACTTCAATAAGAATCAAATCTCATAGTTCTGGGAGAATTTGGGGTAACTGACTTAGTAAAAAGTTAAATAAAATGCAGCTTATCTATAGAGTTCTTTTGTGGGTTTTTTTTTTTTTTGGTTTAATTTATCTTTCTTGTTTGTTTGTTTGTTGGTGAGGATGTAGGTTTTGTATTGGAGAGGTGTAAGTGTTTTTTCCCCTCTGCCTTTTCTTTTAAAGTTGTTTTTGTATTAAGCACCAAAATAGGGACAAAGCCTGATTGTTATGCTGATCTAAAGAATAAATGTCAGTGAGCTCATATGCACTGAGGGACTTGTACTCCTGAGATTATCTCTGTTCAGCAGCTCACTGAAGCTCTACAAAGGACCGATTACAGTCAGATCTGACAATCATTTCAGTCTCTGTACATGTCAACAACTGTCCTCAGATGAAGGGTGACGGAGAGATCTCTAGCTGTATGGAAACAGATGTCAAGTCACTCAAGCAGTCTTACCAGTTGTTGAGCATAGATAAGTTGTAAATCACTGTAGGTCAAGGGAAAAAACACTTATGAGAAGGCACCGGGAGAGCTAGGTGAAAAAGTGAGATAACAGCTGGAAAAGCGGCTTGTAAAAGATTCAATTCCTTCAAAGCATCAACAACTATAAAGGTACTTGGATTTTCTACTTTAATTAATGCAGCTGCTTGTGACAATGCAGATTCAAACAAGCAGTCTGGCTTTAGAAATTTTCAACTAAGGAATTGAACTAGTGGTTACAGCATTGCCACCAGAAAAAAGATACAGGTTTGAAAGATTACATGCTTGGCTGTATAGGAGACGCTTGACAAGAATCGAAGTGATAATCTGTTTCTATAACATCCAGTGCACTGTTCATTCCAGGATGAGCGTGATCAAACTTTGCCATGGTCAGGGGATGTCTGAGATGGCACTGACTTCCCAGCATCATCACACTACTGGATTTTGGTCCTATCAAGTTCCTGTAAAGTCAAACAGACCAGTAGTCATAGTGCCTGCAAAATTGCATGCGGGAGGGCAAAGGGGTTTAATTACCAACAGCTTTCTACTGGGAAGCTCTTAGAAGACATAACAAGAATTAAGGTGTTTGCCAGCTCAGTGAGTGCATACATGTGAATGTGCCTCTAACTTTCAAATAGTCTTTGATAGGGAGAACTATCCTTCCATAAAACCCGGAGGGAGATAACAGGAAAAAAAAATATGTTTTAAAGTCATTTTCAAAACTTGGAAGAAAAAAACCCCAAACCCTCCTTTCTTTACAAGGCAGTTTTCCCAAGTTCAGTGCAGGCATAAAATCAATTTCTCTCCATTGAAAACTGCTTTTCATTTCACTGAATTGTAGCGTGTGCGTGACGGGCCGGAGGATGTTGTCATCTGTCAAGGCTGAAATAACTCTTGCTGCATCACTTGTTCTTAGTCTAAAAGTTGCCTACCTGATGACACTACCCGCAGCTCATATGAGAAGCGATGGGAGGTAGCAGAAGGTTCCAAGCCCTTATGAAAATCATAAATTATTTGTTTTCTTCAGTTCACATACATGCTGTATTAAAAAAAATTGTGAAGTAGTCTGTTAAAAGAGGATGATTTCCTGCAAATGAATGTAAATACGTGGTTATAAACCAGGAAAGACTTGCAGTATAAAAACCCCACAGAGCCAAAGGTGAGTATGGCAATAATAACCAAGTCTCTTTCTGGAAGTATTTATCTGTCTATGGCATGTGTCCAGCAGAAACCAGATGGTATCTGAAATGCTGAACAATTTAAGCTACAGACTGAAGAAGTCTCAGGTTGCCCATTAAAAACAAAGCAAAACAAAATTATTTTACTTACTGATCTTACTGATGTTGTCTAAGAGCTGCAGTAATGGACAATGCAGACAATTAGGGTCCAGTCTCACAAATACAAACCGGTGCAAGAGAGTTAGATCATTATGTTAAGAGTTACGTGGTTATGTTAGAATATGTGGACTTTGTAGGTGAACAGAAGATACTGAATGTTGAAATAGACACGCTGCATCGACACTATGAGTTTTAATTACATGTTATTGAGAAAGTTATGATATCAGAGATTACAGAATAATCTAGTGGCTGGAATATTCATCAAAGATGTGGAAAATCCAAGTTCCCGTGTTCCTTCTGCTCCAGTTGAGAAATCTCAACTTGGTTACAGCATTCTGGGGACCATTTTCACAAAACAAAAACAATTTTCTGCTTCCTATTTAATTTCTATTTCGAGATGAAAAGTAAGCTGTAGCAAAACAGCTAATGAAGATTAGCAATCGAAAACTTAGAAAGATTGTCAATAAAAAAAGACAAATTAAAAGAGATATAAACCTGTATAAATTACAAAAGAGGTCATTCAAAAGTCTGCCTGCATTTCATTACAAATATTTTCTTGGCTTTTACTGAAATCTGTTGGGAAATCTACTTTTCTAGAAGATAAGAGAGAGATGGTAAAATGTACAGTCTCCCTTGAATTGCTATGGCACAGGGACTAACTGAAGCTGATGAAAACAAAGTTGCAAAAGTATTCAGAAAAATGAGATCTTGGTGATAAATAGTTTTAGAAGTGAGATGAAATAGGAAGTCTGAAGGAAAAAAAAAACTATTAATAATGTCTGGTTGGTGGACTAAGAAGACTGAGATGCCATTGTGAATACACATCAAGAGGAAAAAAACGCATTTAGTTAACATTTAGATTTCTTTTTTCAGTTATAAAAGAACACTAATTGTATAATTTGTAGTTCAGGTTCAGAAAGGGAAGAGATTTGCTGTGAACTAAAAGTCATGCTATGAAGTAGCCATGCAGTAGCAAAATTGGCAGTTCTGCACAATAGACCAAGCATAAATTCCATTACCCCTATGGCATGGTCACTCTGAAAGCAAAACTCGTTGTACACTGCTGAAAAACTGTGTAAAAGTCAAACTGTGTAACGGGAAAGAGGATGTTCAGTACAGCAATTAGTCATCAAATAATGTAACACCTCTGAAAAAGAAGCTGAGTGATGAACAATGTGCCTGTCTTGAAATCCACTTGTTAAACCAGTTAAAATCCTGGCAGTGGATGTACAGAAGTTCAGTAGTCTGTTAAACTGATTAACGGTTGGACTTGGTGATCTTAAAGGTCTTTTCCAACCTAAACAATTCTATGAGTCTATGATTTTGTAGACGTAAAATTTAAACTTTGAATAATTCATTGGGAACAAAGGATTTTTTGAAACTTATAATTTCTCAGACTTTAAATATCTAAAAAAATAGGTTTCTGCTTTTAGACATCTAAGTCTGTGGACTTCTTTGCTCAGAAATCATGGCAATTTCTCTGAGAGATTAACTGGGAACTAAAGAAGTTAACTTGGACCTCTGATTGAAAATCTTTCAGGTAATAGTTGTTTGTGTCTGCACACCAGTAAACATACCAGGGAAACAATGCAAGTACCGACGAGGTTTTGGAACTTCTATGGAGCTCTACAAATCTTCCTCCTGTTTATCTTTCTACATACAAACATGCCTCCGTGGCAGTGAATAAAGTATTTGTCTATCTATTTGTAGGCATACAAATAGATTTCTTGAATATATGGATATGTAAGACCTTATTTTTTCAGCTCATTTAAATTAAGGAAGAAGATATTTTCTTACTCATCAATCAAAGCCTTTCAGCAAACATTGTAGGTCTTTAAGAAAAGAAGTGCACAAAAATGTCACAACAAATGTAGATCTTGAGGATTTTTCATTGGATTTGTTTTGTTTTTTTTTTTTTTTTTCCCCCATTTGCTGTATGTGTATGTTACCTGATTTATTGTCTCTGATTCTGGGTTATACTTCCAATGCTACTTTGACTATGCAGATATGTTTGTACTAATATAATTAATTTTTTTTAATTTATCTTTGATATCTGTAGTTACTGATAGATTCTGTAGCTACTCTGTAGGCATTGCGAGGAGGAGAAACTTCTAAAACTAATATTCACATGAGCTACTGCCTGGAGCAAGGAGCCTCACGACTATTGTTTTATGAAAGTAAATAGGAAAAGCACTTCTGTTTAACTGTAAAATAAAGTCCCTGAAATTTATATGGGTACTGGTTCATAGGCTATGAGGTTTCCTTGTTACTGTTCTTCTGATAAAAGAGAATTACCTTGAAGCAAACCTGATAACAAAGAAAGTTGAGGAATAAGATTCCAAAGAGCAGATCTGACAATTAGGCGATATGTTTGCAAGGAAAAATGGGGCCAATATTTTCACATTGTGATCTCAGCTTCAATACCTTTCTTTTAAGAGCCATAGAGGTGTAAAAAACCTAAGCATTAAAAAAACATAAATGCATGATAACTAAAATCACATCCTGCTGTTGTGGAAGTTGCTTAAGGTTAATAAGAGTTGAGCATGGATGAAAGCTAGGCAATGCTAAGAAAAGGAACACAATTATGTTACTTTTTAGGTTCTAACCCAGATATATACAGCACAAAGGCAAAGTATTGAGATTAATAGGATAACATTGTCAATGCAGCAGTCTGTAAATGGAATCCTTTAAATATATACGTTCTAAAAGTTCTTAGGAATGTATTCAGGTAAAATACGCATATTGCAATCTTTTCTTTCTGAGTTGCTTTCATAAGAATAGAGTGAGTTTTGTGCTTCACCAAATGCCAGAGCAAAGCAGATAAGTTTAGTAACCACAAAAGGAATTTCTTGGAATTATATTCAAGTAAATGAACTACTTCTCCTATAATCCAACTGTAAAGAGTATAAATAATTCTGACAGCATTCAAACTCACCCATGCATCTTCTGTATTTATCAGATATACACTTTCTATCATTATTTAGTCAACCATTATAGACTCTTTTTTAAAAAACACTGGTACCCCAACAGTTTCTGTTATGTACCGTCACATTCCTGGAAAATTTTCACTTTTTATTTAAAGAGAACAACAAATGTCCATACTCACAAGATACTTAAATTGCAGCACTTATTCTGAGCTGCAGTAAGTCTATCCATTTTATAGATACTGCCCATACTCGGCAAGAATTACTGAACACTGATTCACTAGTAGTATTTAGGAACCACATCTTAAAGTTTTTGTTGTTGGTTTTTTTCTTTTAAATAATAGAATAATAATCAGTTTGATGTCATTAGTGTCTCCACTATTCTTGAAGGGCAGGATTCTGTGCCCATACATGTAAAGCTCAGTATGGAATTGGAGTTGAAAATACCAAGCTCATACCAGAAAATTCATGCATGTCAAAATGACCTAGGTCTGTATTGCTACAGGTAAATCAGTGGGAAGAATAATACTTCTCTACTCAACACTTTGTAAAGGATTTTCTTTTTTTTTTTTTTAATCATTGTGAAATTACAGGGTCAATTGTATGCTTTTTCCTGTCTAAATCTGAAAAGATTTGTTTATAGGTCTGTACAAGAACTTTAGATTGTTTGCTAAATATAGATCCAATGTTAAATAATGTTTTTTCTATATTGAATTTTCCTGTAACTGTTGAGTCGCAGTGTATTAGGACAAGACAGTAAAAAAGTTCTAGACAGAAACTCCACTTTCATTTTGACAGAGTAGTATGTTCTAAAGTTTAGAATATTATATACAAAACCAGCATAATATACATCTTGTTTATAAACCATTTTGACACCTTCTTGGGTTTGATGTTTGAAAACATTACAGCTATTCACCTCAACACATTTTTAAATCTTGATTCTTGACAGTTAAAGCCCAATATTAGGGCAAATGGTCTCAGCAGCTATCGTTAAGTCCAGCTCAGCACGCTCTGTTGTGATTAACTGTTATCCCTTCACTACTAGTCCTATTGTGAAAGAGATGAAATACTTTCAATAAACTCTTTTTATAACTATTAAAAATACAAACATATCTTCATTTCTCTCTTCAACCTAATTAGTTTATCACCATTAACTTCTAGTACAGATACATGAAACTTTTCTAAAATAGTATGCACAGGTGTTAAGACAAATTGTGTTCTCTGTCCATTTTACTTTGTACTTTTTTACCATTTCATATAGATTTATGTGGAACAGGTTTAATTTTATTTCATAATGTCTTAACAAGAAATTAGTTTGAGTTTTTTTTCATTCTGAATAGATTGTAAACATAGGATTTTAATAATGGCTTGCATCTATTCAAATATATTATTATATAAAAAAAAAGTTTTCTTCTCGCTTTGGAGTATAATTTTTAAAGACTTTTCCATGACACACACCTCTCTGCTAGACCTTGACGAGTACCAATAAAGGTTGGATTATTTAGTAAGCACTGTCTCAAGCTCCCTGTAATAGAAGTGATTTCCCTAGTCACAAATGATGAATCTTGTGATTTAACAATGCTACTTTATTGAAGAGAGAAGAGGAAAAGATTGAGGGGATCATAGAACCATAGAAGGCTTTGGCTTGGAAGGGACCTTTAAAGTCATCTAGTCCAACCCCCCTGCAACGACCAGGGACATCTTCAACTCGATCAGGTTACTCAGAGCCCTGTCCAGCCTGTCCTTGAACATTTGCAGGGATGGGCCATCTACCATTATGAAGTACAAGATGAAGTACAAGACCCAACTACTTCTCTTTCTTCATTTAAGCTTCTTCTTGGGAGTAGGTGGCTTTCTTTTCTCTCTACAATACCTCCTTACAGCATGCCTTGCCAGGTAGGAAAGCCTCAAGCAAGTCACACCTGAGACTTGCATGAATTGCTCTTACTCACATTGTAGTGATCATTCCTATTTAGGCGTAGCAAGTTTTGGTCAGACATTTCACATTGCAACTGTATAATTTCCTCAGTTTTATGGCATTCTTGCTTTTAGAAGTGATGCTGCCAGATATGGTAAAAGATAAAAAGTTGAACATGTTTTGGGTTATTGTCTTCCAGTGTTCAGTAGGTATTAGCATTCAGGTATTACCATTCACTTCCCTTGCCTCCACTGAAGTTCTTACACTTCTTGACTCCCTTTCGTCTTGAGTCCTCTGAAGTGTTCAGCTCTTCTAGGGTATGGTGGAAAGCTTAAAATACATTATAAGCAAAGAAAAGTCTAAATGTTCCACTCTGAAAAACTGGATTACTGACTGATGAGGGAGAAAAAAATCTCTGTAGCTCTCCTCGGGACCAGAACTCTGCAGGCAAATAATATTCCCTCCCCTGTTTTAACTCTGTATTTCACATCAAATTGTTCTTGCTTCTTCAGACTGACCAGACTTTAATGCTCCGTCCCCATCTCTTGGGGAGGATTCTGTCACAAGCCAAGCACGGGCTGCCGGAAATTCCAGTGTGCTGGACTATTATTTTAGTGGTGAACTACCAATTTTTGTTTCAAACAACATTATTATACAGAATTACACTGAAACTGACATTTTAAAGTAGTATTTCAGAGAAACCGTGAGCCCTTCAGCTTTTTGCAATCTTGCCTGTGCACCAGCAGAAGTCTCCAGAAGTTGCTGAGCCGGGTGGATAAGGATCACATCTCTAGGTGTTTGTATTCAATTGCAGCGGAGGTGGCCTGGCCTCGAGTTCAGCAGTCGTGTTTCAAAGGGAATGGAGCTGAATGAGCTGGAACTTTCATGAATTTCATTAGTACATGTCCAATAATGGGGGAAGATCTGGCTTGAAAGAAGTAGAGAGTGTTGGCTTGTTCACTAAGATGTACTGCATTTGTGTCTAACATGGGTTCTTTGTCTGCTTCCACCCTGCTGTTATCTGAAGGCACTTTGGGTTTTGTATTGTGAAAAAGATACAGCCAAGGCTGAATCATGTTAAATAATGCCTCTTCAGAATTATTCTAGGAGTACAAAAATGGCGAGGGGAAGGTTATTTTATTTTGTAGCTGCTAAACATATGAAACTAATTTTCTCTCTGAATTGTAGTGCTTATCACACTGCAAAGCCTTTTAGAAGTCTCTGAGAACTACTAATTTAACATTTCCTATAAGTAATACAGAATTTTTTACCAGCTGTTCTAACTTTTTGTCCATACGTGTTTTGGTTCACCTATATTTGTTTCTAAGGAAGTAAGGATGTGGATATGTTGTGAGAGATGGATACTTTACTTTGATATACACTACAACATATGTTACTTTTTGTTTTAAATTAAGGGCATTCCAGGTCAGTTTATAGTTATAGGCCAATACTTAATCAAACAGGATTGTCTATACAATATGAAGCCCTGTAATTTTTACCTTTTTGACACAGTGTATACTCAACAAACCTGATTAAATCTTTTATAAATTTTGTTCTTAGGACAATTAAAATTGATTCTTATAATTTCAGTGTGTCACTGCTTAAGAAGAAACAAGTCACAATTTATTTTAATTATATGCAATTTACATTTCTGTGTCTGTGTACAAAATAAAAATGAATAAATTTATGATTGCAAACTACCTAGCTCAGTTTAAAAATGCATGAGATGTATTTCTAAGTTACTGCAGTAAAGCTGAATTAAACATATAAGATAATCTTTAAAATGAATAAGTAATGCAGCTTTAATAACTTTTTTTAAAAAAGAAGTTCAAATACTTAGAAAATCTTGGCCCTCTCAGCTAAATTTTCATGTGGTTATAGAACACAGTTATGCATTTTAATGATAAATTTCTACCCCAAAATCATAAATAAAACATGCATGTTGATACTAACATCATCTACTAAAAAAATCTTAATGTATTGCAAACGAGATGGAAACTTCACTTTTTGCTGTTTAAAATGAGAAGTTATGGTATCAGTGTATGTTCTAGTTCTTTCTTGTTTTTAAAACACTTGTGTCTTATGTTGTATCTCATATATCTTATGTATCCTATATCTCATCAAACCCTGTGAAATTTCACATTATTTGGGACTTGAGAACAATTTCTGGGTTTGATTTACAGTTCTACTGATGCAAACATGAACTTAGTAAATTCTGTCTCAGGCCATAGACATTTCTGAGGTTGTGTGTGGTGCATAAAAGTTCGTAAGATATGGGTCATAGACTGATTTTCATCAACATTTCCAGAGCTTATATATATATGATCCAGTAAATAACTTCTCCTGTTCCCTTATTTTAATAGACTTTCTGCAGTCTAATGAAGAGCCAAGCTGGAACACGATAGAATGGAACATATGTAGACAGATGATGTGTGTAAATATAGTCAAACACATTTTTATAGTGTCTAATAGAGCTAGTATGCTTCAGAGATTCAGTTATCACATTCTTGTTGTACTCTGCCACTCTATTACACCACTGTATTGTTGTATAAAGAACTGACATTTATACACTTTGGATATGTAAATATCTATAAAGTGTTAATGTGTTACAATATTGCTGATATTAGATACTGTAATTGTGTAAGTAATTAACACTTCTTTTGTTCAGCTCATTATAATTTTTCTCAAACGGAGACTCCATTAGCAGCCCGTTCTCTATTGTGCGTAGACATCAAGTCATTACAACAGTTGACACAAGACAGCCTTGAGATGTGTGACACTAATTAAGTAAAAATCTCCAAATTAAAAATAGGTTCCTTATAACTAATGAGGAATGACCATCTACATGAGACAATATTCATTTTTTACTTCATTGATCATAAAGTATTGCTTTAGTGTGTTGTAGTAAATCACCAAAAAAATCCATTAACAAAGCTTTTCTGACTCTGCAAGTACAAAGATTATTAATTATTTTTGCTTCCTGAAAATTGAGCATTTTTTTTTCTCCTCCTCCTACAGTCTTCATTGACAAATGTTTGTGAATCCATTCTCTAAAAATAACCAAGGCATATAAATCTGCAATGATTTTGCTTATGTATAGGTACATATAAAGACCTTCCTTTATATTCTGATACATCCTACATGCAAGAGCTTAGTAAAAGTGTGTTTTAGCTTTTTAATTTTTAGGGACTTGTCCTGGCTAAAACAAGACTGTTTTCTGCTTTCAGGAGTTTTTCTTGTAGTTAAGTTTCTTCTAAGTGACTGCACTTTCTGAAAGTGCAGCTATATGTTTTTCAGACACGGTCTGTGTTTCAGACTTGATAATGCTCGATGTTTATACTTATCCCTGTGAGAACCAAGGCCACTGCTGACCATCTTTTATTAAGCAAGTAAAAAGTCGTAAAAGGGTCACACCTGCGGAAGAGTGCGGATGGGACAGGTGACCAGATACTGACCAACGAGGTATTCCATCCCATCCACGTCATCCTCAGTATAAAGCTACGGGATCACAGGAGTCTCGCTCTCTTCTTTCATGGCCAGCATCCCCGTGGGACTCTGCTCGCTCTCCTGCCTCCGACCCCGATCCCTGCATTCCTGAATCCCGTTCCTGTTGGTTACGGAGTCCGGTCCGGGATTGCCGGGTGCCTGCCCTGCGGTGGCAGTGGCATAGGCCGCTGCAGCCTGCAATTCCCGACCATCATCGGGAAACTCAGTGTCGGTTTTGTGTACTTTTTCTTTTGTTTCCATTATTAGTAGTATTAGTACTAATACGTTATACTATTTTTAATCACTATTGTTTTATTAAAGTAGTTTTAATTTCCAATCCATAAGTCTCTCTCCCTTTCCTCCATCTCTTCCCCTCCAGGCAGGAGGGGGGGGTTAGCAGAGAGCATCTGCCGCCCGTTTTAAGAGCCGGCCCAGCCTTAAATGGTGACAGGACTGTAGCAAAAACCATAAATTCCCTCTCTCTTGTTGTCTATATAGTAAGTTTTACTGCACAAGTTGAAGCTGCGGTCATTGAGCAAGTATATAAAAATACTAAAAGTCGCTGAATTGTAACTATATTGTGCCGGGCAGTTGTGATGGAAGATTATAATAGTGAGAATTGTTTTATTGTTGTTTTTAATCAAACACCACTGGCACACTGAGTTTTGCAAGACAAGACAGAGACTTGATTTTTAAGAAAAGTTCATACTACATGTCCTCTTGCGGGTTCTTCATTGTTCTTGCCAACCTGTTTTCTCTACAACTAGATATTTTTATTAGTATTTTCTGACTGCAAAGAGGGTTTTTTTGATAGTTTATGTGAGATAATGCGTTTTCTTCCACACTGTGTCACTTTGCAAGGTTATATTTTTCCATTTATGACAAAATCAAATGAAAATTTTCAGGGTAAAATTTAGGAATATTTAAGAATAATCAGAGATTTAAAAACTGTGTGAGACTAATTTCTAATATTTATATTCACAACTCCAGGGTATTATAGAATGGGTATATATTGTGATTTACCATATTAACACACTAGTATGTCATATATGCTTTTTTTAAGGCACTATATATATGTATTGCATGTATTTATAGAGTCCATAAAAGAAAGTAAGTTGTTGTCTGGGACAATGAAAGTCAGATAATGTGTACAGAAAAGATGAGTTTGCCAGCATCTAATGAAGCAGTAGAGAGAACAGAAGGTTTTGATTTAAGCAATAGGTAAAAATTAAGATATTTACCTTAGCTTTAGTAAAGACCAGAATTTTATAATCTCTTCTATAGGGGTGGAAATGTCTTGGAAATGTCTTAGAAATATGTGATATGTAAAGTACACTCTGTTGCCTTATTGCATAAAGATGAAGCCCTGCTGGTGATATCAATAGAGACATTTTCACTGACATCTGAAAAAATGCAAACACAAAGAAAAAAAATCACATTAAAACATATTTCTCTTTTGGACTTTAGGTCCTTGTCAGTCCCTCTATAAAGTACAGTTATGTATCTGCATTACCCTCTCTTCTAAAGTGATTTTCATTCTGATATAGTGTGGCAGTCTTTAAGCACTGTATATTTATTAATTGATTTGTTACATTAATCTTCTGACACAATGGGAGAGAATATTGGAACACTTCAGGCAACTCCTGTCTCGTTTCCTCTCCTCTTCTCTTTGCCTCTGCCAGTTTGTTCTTTGCTTTTTTTCTATAACTGGAGACGCTGCAGAAAAGTTGTTGGGCAGGTAAGGTTTGGTGTTCCCTTTGTGGACATTGATTTCTCTGACCACCCTTAACCTTATTAAAAAAAAAAAAAATCTCATTGTCATGCTATGCAATCCAAAAATAGTTAAATTTAGAGCTGTTCAGTGAAAAATTACTCCAGTCTTGTAGAACTGTAGAACTGTTATATTCGATGAGTTTTGGCTGAGGAGGTGGTCTTTTCTCCCTTTGGCCAGGTGAATTTTCTATTTGAGGTAATTTTTGGATGCAAATTGTCCAACTTCATTTGGGAATCTATGTGGATTCTGCTGTTAAGAGCTGATTTCAGTTTTATAAGTCCGATTACCTCCATGGCTTTTACAGCTTTAGTAGGTAGATTTATGTGAGGCAAAAACCGCCTCTAGTTTGAGTCCTGCTTCTGGTGACTGCTCTCAGCCTGATCACCTGGAGAGCCGTATTCTGACTCCAGGCCCATCCCAGCCCATGTGTGCCCAGAGGGATTTTTTGATAATGATCCAAAGCTGAGCTGTTATAGAAAGATTTCCTCTACCTTTTTTTTCCTCTTTGTCAGCCTTTGTGCAACCTTCAACATAGTTTTTCTACTTCTCTCTAGTGGCTATCAGCTACATTACGGTAGAAAAGATGAGCCCTGTAGCTCCGTTAATTATTTACATCTGAGTAGTGAAGATGAGCAAGTGTCTGACACACAGAAAGCAGTGATCAGGAAAAAGATAGCCAAAGGGAAAGTGTTTGCTTGAGAGCCATCTCAAATAGAGCTCCTAATAGAGTCATCATAATGGCAGTATGCTTGCAATGTTCGTGTTTTTAAACAATAAGAAGTATTTAAACAATTAACATTGTTGTATAATATTAGATTTAGACTGTCTGCTGTTTGCTTTTGTCTAGTACTTAGGAAAACCCACAAGAAGAAAAGGCAAGCAATTGTAGTGTCATAAACCCAATATCCATGTGCTGTGTTTTGGACCTGTGAGTTCACTTGTATACAATACTAGTGCCAGTGCTAAAAGCCTGTCACAGGAGTATTGAAATTGGAGTTTCTTGTGCCACTATGAGGCTTGTTAAGATTTGTGGGTAGATAACCTTTTGAACTATTTTGTCTACAGTAACACACAAAATTGGAAACCATCCTTTGGAAGTGAATTTCAATGTTTTTTTTAATTTATGAGTTTTTGACTGACTAAATTATATTTCATAGAATCGTTTGGGTTGGAAAGGACCTTTGACATCATCAAGTCCAACTGTTAACCTACCACTGCCACGTTCACCACTAAACCCTCTCCCTAAGCACCGCATCTATGCGTCTTTTAAGCGCCTGCAGGGGTGGCAACTCAACCACTTCTCTGGGCAGCCTGTTCCAATGCTTCACGAACCTTTTGGTGAAGACATTTTTCCTAATGTCCAATCTAAACCTTCCCTGGTGCAACTTGAGGCCATTTCCTCTTGTCGTATCGTTTGTTACTTGGGAGAAGAGACCAACCCCCACCTGGCTACAACCTCCTTTCAGGTCGTTTCAGAGAGTGATCAGGTCTCCCCTCAGCCTCCTCTTCTCCAGGCTAAACAACCCAGCTCCCTCAGCCACTCCCCATCAGACTTTTTCTCCAGGCCCTTCACCACCTTCATTGCCCTTCTCTGGACTCGCTCCAGCACCTCAAGTTCTTTCTTGTAGTGAGGGACCCAGAACTGGACACAGAACTCGAGGTGCAGCCTCACCAGCACTGAGTACTGGGGGACGATCACTGCCGTAGTCCTGCTGGCCACGCTGTTTCTGATACAGGCCAGGATGCTGTTGGCCTTCTTGGCCACCTGGGCACACTGCTGGCTCATGTTCAGCTGGCTGTTGAACAGCACCCCCAGATCCTTTTCTGCCAGGCAGCTTTCCAGCCACTCGTCCCCAAGCCTGTAGCGGTGCATGGGGGTATTGTGAACCAAGTGAAGGAACCAGCACTGAGCCTTGTTGAATTTCATACGATTGGCCTCAGCCCATTGATCCAGCCTGTCCAGACCTCTCTGCAGAGCCTTCCTACCCTCAAGCAGATCAACACTCCCACCCAACTTGGTGTCATCTGCAAACTGTCTGAGGGTGCGGCACTCTAAGCACAGGCTAAGATCAATGCAAATCCTTAATTCAGTTTGTGAAACTTTGGCTTAGATACCAGTGTTTCTTCTCCCTGTACAAAGCACAATGAGCCAAAGCCTGTTCTTGAAAAGGGAGGTAGATACCAGAGGGCTGATTGTGTCGACACTCCTCCATTTATAAAGATGGAGGAGAGATGACACACTTGGGACTAGACGCATAAAGGCTGTGAATCAGCACAGATGACTGACTTTCAAACTGTGATGACTCAAAGACATCTTTTGATTTCCAAAGTTCTTCAGCTCATCTCTTACATTTGGTCATAAGTTACAAGCGTGTACTATAACTATATTCATTCATTTGCACACTCACAAACCTACTGGTTGCCACTGGTTTTATTCTTTCTTGTGAAATATTATTTTGGAGACAATATGCTGTGTCTCAGAGGTCAGAGATGACAGCTATTGTTCTGCTTCAAACAGCACAATACTTTGCCTGCTTTCCTCTTCTTTTCAGTTGTCCACATCCTACCATAAGTGTTTATTATTCTCCTTCTTTCATGCATAGCCGAATACCTGATTAAATTGAAGGTGACTTCAAATTTATATTCATTATCAGTCTACGTGGTTGAATAAAGCATATGGATAAAAGTAGCAATGAATAAGGGGTTACTTATGATACAGAAATCCTTATTAAGTATGAAATCCTTTCTTTGCATATGTATAAGATACTAGAGTAAAGATTTTAAGTAATTTCCATAAATTTATCCCAGTGTTTCAAAGTCCTGATATTAAAAGTGTGCATCTAGTCTGTGTGAAAAATTACTTTTTAAAGCAGTTATGATACCATGGGATACCACGTGTGTTTAGTTTACACTTTACATATCAACTGTAACTACAGAAATTAATATGTAGTATTCAACCTCTTGGAAGTTTTCAAACATGTAAGATTAAAAAAAAAAGATCATGGAAGTATAGTCTCTTTTTCCCATTAATCTCTAATTTTCTCACAAAAGCAATCTCTTCTAATGGCCATAATTTAACCCTAAACCTTAAACATCTTTAAGGTGTAGTATGTCTTGTCTTGGCAGGGTCAGAAACATTACTTTAGGATGTTGTGATTTCAAGTTTTATAAAAGATAAGCACTTTTAAAATCCCTGGTTATTGATGACAAACTGGACAAAAAAAAAATAATTAAAAAACCACCTGTGAGGATGACTTCTCACACTTTTAAAACTATATCAGATATTTTATGTTACCTTGGCTGCATGTGGCAGGTTGTTTCTTGTTGCCAAGAGCTGTGTTAAAGAATAAATATTAAGTTTTTGAATCAGTCCTGCAATCTTAAATATCCTATACCATGCTCTGAGTCCACAGTAGAAATGAGATACCAGCAATGTTATGGAGGCAAATTAATAATGAGAAACAGGTCTCAATTGTATATGTGTGTTTGACAAGCCACATACTATATTGTACTGTAGTGGAGTATTTTCATTTAAGCCCATATTTATCCAGAGAGATCCTGAAAGTTGTGTGGATTATTCTTTCTTAAACTTTTGGCTATTTTGGCTTAATTATAGTCATTATCAACTTCATTCGATAATACCACAGAGAAGACCTAGGTAGTTGCTATACCAAAACTTCTCTGGAGGAATGTGTGTTGCTGTCAGAACAGTAAAAGACATTTTTTGGCATCTCTGTTATTTACATCAAAATTATCAATTTTGTCTTTGGGTCAGATTCCATCCACTGCATGTTCGTGCTTTGGTGTCAGGAAAGGCACAAAATACCTTTTCCATAGTTCCCACCTGCGCGTGCAAAGTTGAATGCAAAGGCCATTGAACCAGTGGAATAAGGTTTTATTCAGGATAACTTCAGGATAACTCTCACTGTAGAGAAGGTTCACTCCATAAAGACACGTAGGAGAGCAGGATGGATCTGTAAGTCACTGAGTACAACATAAATGGGAATTTTGAAGGCATCCCACAGTTTGGTGTAATTGTTTTGTGTGGCTGAGGACAGCCCAGAATTAGAGCTGCTAGAAAATTGCTGGTCTTCAAGTAAATTGGATGCAGTGTTGTAAAAGGTATGTACCACATTTGGCTGCCTTGTCTCTTATTTAAAAGTCTAACTACTTACCTGAGAAGTTGACAGAAAAAGCACTTTGTAAAAACTTAGCTGAGAAAGACAAAGGTGAAAAAATAAACTCAGAAGTAGCAGCTTTGATGCTTTTTTGGTAACAGGTGTTAAATATGAGCATCTCTAAATGAATTTGCAAGAAGGGGGGTGTGTGTTTTATTCTAATTTAATAACTTTTTGTGGACTTTGAATTTGTGCTGGTCACCCTAGCATGTCTCCTTTTCTCTGGCTATCTCTACGATCTTTGCAAGTATCTTTTATTCACACTTTGTAACTCCTTAGTAAACTTAGCACACAAAGTTATACCTTAATTTACATGAAATTAAGGGGAATGTTTCTAGAAGAAGGAATGAAGGAATGAAATAATATTCATCCATAATTTTTGCTAATAAACACTTACATATTGCTTATGATAACAATAACTAGTGGAAATAATCAGCTTGTAGATTTTCAGTTGCATTGTCTAGCTCGAAATCAAGTATAGCATGAGCCTGAAGCAAGGCAGGGACAGTTTTGGTGAAGCACAAATTCAAGACAGATATCATGTCAAAAGTGCATTGTAGAATGTCTCTTCTAATTCTGACAGCGGCCTTCAATACTTTCTGACCATGCTTCTTTAGCGGGAAACGAGAGATTGTATTTGATTGATCCCATCATCTCCTGCTGGAGGAGAGAAGGACTCTCTCACCTCTTCTCAACCCCCACTGAAGTAAGGGCACTTTCTTTGAAAGGACTTCAGCTAGATTCACTCTAGACTGCACAGATATTGCCAAAACACGGTGCAGTTTTCTTCCATGCTTTCCTACATGCTGGGAGAGTGCAGTGAGCCTTGACCCAGTGTGACCGAATCAGAAATGGCCATCCCAGTCAATTCAATAGCCAAAGAAATCTGGATCTGAAATGAATCACTATCCTTCTATTTTCAGCCTGTCTGCTCGTGGGCACAGCCTACCTTCTGGAGGATTTGGGGAAAGAAGCACTAATCTGTCCACCTGGCCCTGCCTGGCCATCCCAGGGCTGCATCTGACCTTGATACCCTCACCAGGCCTGATCCTGACCCCCACCGGTGGGTGGATGTCGTGGCTTATCCCCACGGAGGTCCCCAGTGCCCCAGGCCTGGGCTGCTCCAGCCATCTGCCAGCTGGGGTGGGATGGCCCTGGCAGCCAGCCCTGGCAGGATCCCCCATGGCCCTGGCTCAACTTTCCACAGCTCAGCTTTTTTACCATTTCTCATTTAGCTGTCTATTAAGAGACAGTTACCCGAAGGAGACAGTTAGATGTTCTGCTTCCTGAGCCAGAGTCTCTTGAGCTGCACAGCACTGCATGAGCTGCTTCCATCCTCTTTGCCCTCCAAGCAGTGTCCTGGTATGAATGTTTGAAACATCAAGATGGTGTATTACCATAATTACAGCCAGTAGTTTTGACTATTTCTCCAACAGCTGGCAAGGCTAGGAATTATTGTGTCTTTTGAAGGGAAGAAAAGACACCATCCATCTTTTGTATTCTTAGCATTCTTGCAGGGATGTAAAATACACTGAGATTATTTTGAAGAACACTACTTTTAAATTCCTTTTCCCAAAGTTCACTTGCTAATGCTGCCAGAAGTGGCAGTCTGTTAAAGGAAGAGGGAAGAGGAGTAAACAGGATAAAAAGCTACTCGTCTTTATTTGCGTTAGACATTTCAGCAAGTGCAGCAGCTGGGTAGGATTCAGCGGGAAAAGCATGTGCTGCTTCAAAGACATCACAACATGCAGTTTTGTTTAGCTTAATTTTTTAATTCAATGAAGGTGGTAGGAATTGCGGGCAGGGAGGCCTTGGGACTTGCTGTCTTGTTCCACTGACATTGTTGGATGATTGAGACCTGTTACCTCTTAGAGTTATTTTTGCAGACAAAATAGGTCATAAGTTTTCTATAAAACAGAGCTTTTTTTAGACTGAAGTTCATCTTCATTTGTAAGTCGACTTCCAAAGCATCGTGCTAGTAAGGAAACAGAAAATACATATGAATTTACCTTAATCACATGATTAAGTTAATCACTTCTAATCTTAACCTTTCTATTTTCACAAGTGGTGCACAAAATTTCTCTTGAAAACAAAACAATGTGAGTAATACTTCTTGGAAATATTTCAGTTTCTCCTCATAATGCAGTTCCTAATCAAAGAAATCTAATTTAGGAGGCTCCCCGACTAGTATTTTAATTTAGATAATATATTTAAAATTGCAGGATGTTTGTGTCCTGAAGGAATCTTGTATTTTAAAAGCGAGAAGCGTCAAATCAAAATTAAATCCCAAAATCTTTAGACCGGAGCATATCAGACTAGTCCTGTTGAGATTTTAAATGTTAATTAAGAGATTCATTCTTTTCACTCATTAAATTTAGAAAAGATATATATATATATATGCTTATATATTTTTGGTCACAGATCTCAGTTTTCTGTTTGATAACGTATGAGTGCTGAAAGCCCTCTAGCAATCTTGGGTTTATATGTAAGTAATGCAAATACCATGGTTTACATGCTTCACAGATCTAAGTTTTTTTAATGAATATGCTCTATTTTAGAAGAAAAGATCTTTCTTACTCTTCACACTCTATTCACAGTTGCTCTAATGCAATGAATGAGCAAGCTATAAATGGCAAATCAGAAAATTAGTTTGGTTTTGTTAAATGTTAGGTGCCTTCAAGTCCTGATGCAACTGAAACGAGAATCAAATGAAAACTTTCAGTTTTATATGACCTACCTGATACTGAGCGCTTGGCTGTCCTAAGCTGCATTATTTACATTCTTCTTTGAAAGCTCTGCAAAGTTAAACAAGTCCTGGAGGAACGCTGGGCGCTGCCAGAGGTTGTAAGTAGTGTAGTGTGCACATGTGCATGGGATGCTTCATGGGATGAAGTGTCTTACCTCCAGGTAACAAAAAAGGAAAAAAAAGTAAAATGCCTGAAGCCCAAACAAAAAAAACCCCAAACCTCAAACCCTCACCCAGTGACTGTGTTGCCTGGGAAGGGCATGGAGCCGCATTGCCCCCACCTCTTGTTTTCTTGCATGGTGCAGGGGTCTCTGCCAGCACCAGGAGGTCACACCTCTCTGATTCTTATTACCGTGGTCTTCAAATCCTAACATCTAGGACAAATTTTAATCATCTCCCAACTTTCTGTTGTTAATTTCCTCCTATATTTTACTGGAAAATATGGGAAAAATGTAATATTTGTGAGGTGTTTTAATACCTTTATGTTTGCTTAGCACTTATTTAACCTAGGACGTAGTGAGAATAGTTATTTCTTTTCTTTGAGTTCAAAAAGTGTTTAGACTCCTTATCCTTAGCGTAGGAATGTATTTTTCTTGAAAAACTGTATGTAGCATATGGCTATAATAAAACATATTTTTTTTTTCATCTTGGAAGCACACAAATTGTTTGAAACAGACTACATTCATCCCTGTATACATTACCTTTTTATCCCTAGTAGCAGGATGCTAAGTTTCTGTTAATCAGTGATACATCAAGGATGTAATTGGTGTCACTCCACCGGTGCAAGGTGTGAAGCTGGAAAGGTCAGAGGAGGGAAGCAGGATGCTGTACATCGTGCCTTCCCGCGCAGTGGGTGGGTGTGTACGTTGTAGGGACGCGTGCTTTGCTTGGGGAAGGGGAGCACCTGCCCTGTGCTGATGGGAGTTGCACAGAATACAGGCAAATGCATTGTAGACCACTGAAAATTCATATTAGTTGTGCCTACTCAAAATGGTGGACAGCTTCTGACATGTAGCACAGCAGTGGGAAATTTTAATTGAAGTTTTCTAATTGGGACAAGTTTTGTTAGCTAGGATTTTTATTTAATGGGCCATGCTAAGAGCTATCTGTATTTGTTATAGAAATCATACATTCCCCCCAGGGCTCTCCTTTGCTTTGTCCTGCTGACTTCAAAAGACAAGATCTGCCAAAGCTGAGATTTTCCCACTTACAAGGGAGCTTTCAGCTACTGCTTGTGATTTCTGTCCTTCGTCTTGGAGTTTGTGCCTCGACGAAGGTGAAAGCATATTGCACTTGAGCACAGTGCATCCTAGGATATATTTCCCTTGAGGACTGTTACAAGCTGTCAGAGTTTAGCACAGACCCAAGGCTCCACCAGAACCAAGAAGGAGCTTTAAGTTGTTTCCTGAAAAATTTCCACACCTTCAGTCTCTGTGCTAATCATATACTGCATATAAATTATGATTCATCCTCTAAATGAGCTAAACCATTCATACTTCTTAATGTTCTTTGCAGTGCATTAAAAATCTCAAAGTCTTTACCATGTGAAATTGTGTTTGTGGGGGGTTTTATCAGTCAGAACCCTTTCTAAGAGATAAACAAGAGATCCTCAAAAATCGCGGAACTTCCTCAAAAATCCCTGTACTTAACATTTCGGAGATAAGGGGACACAGAGTGATTGCAGCCGTGGTGGTATCCCAAAGGGAGCAATCACAGCATCTTTATCCTCTCCCTACCATCCTGTACTACACGGTTTCAGAGGCAGACTCCTGGGTCTGGAAGAGCAGTTTCTCTGATCTAGTGCCATCTTTAATACATAACGTTTATATGTAATTTCATAAATATCTACAATTATCTGTGTAGCACAATGAATATAAATACTGCTATCTATTACTCTCGATATGACTCATGATATGATATTCACAGGGCAATTGAAAATCTTATGATACTTTTTAGTGTTTGCAAAGCTTAATTTTAGCATCTGTAAGACACCTGTATTTTGGGTGATAATCCTCTGACCCATTGATTTCCTTTTAATTGCACTAATTGTTTCTTGATGATTTTATTTCTCCTAAATACAGTGATGATAATGCACTAAAATCCACAAAATGGACTAAGACATGGAGTGTTGCCCTTAGCTTTAAAAGGGAAATGCAATATAGAACTTTCTTTGCATAGTTGTAGATATAAAAGTATGTATAAGAAATTTTCTGTATATTTTTTAGGTCCTGAGGAAGCAGATTTCAAGTGCACCCCGAATTATGTTAGCTGCATCGGTACAAACAAGTGCATTCACTTGTCCCAGCTCTGCAATGGTGTTTACGACTGTTCTGATGGCTATGACGAAGGAGTACATTGCCGGGGTAAGTAAATTTGCTGAGGAAAAAAATGCATTAATCTGAAATTTTCTACTATATTTTCTTTCCGAATTCAAAGAGAATCAGAACTTTCTTCTTCTTGAGAATGCATATACATATGTATGTATAAAACAAAAGTGAATTGGTAGAGGCATATTTTAATATACGTTTCAAGTTCATTTTAAAACTATTTTGTGTGAAGAAAATGCAAGTAAAAACCATATACAGTTTTTCAGACCTTTTCTTTAACAATTACTAAGCTTCTATGATGGAAATGGTTTTACCAAAAGAAGGATGAAAAAGCTCTTTTTTAGGGAGCAAAGGCTGGGCAGCACACCGTTTGTCAGAATATTTTTTTTCCTTGTAACTTTTGTTTAAACAAAGAAGCCAAAGAAACACACTGAAAAATACATCAGATTTACTATAAGCATTATTTTGCGTTAAGGACTTGCTTTTGGGGGGACTTTATTCTAATAATCCACTATTTAGGAGTGTAGTTACCAAATTCTATCAGTGAGAAATCTTAAATAGAAATTGATGGAGGTCAACTTAATATCTTAGCTCTACTACTCAGAAGACTTATTAAGGTCTGCCTTGGGGATAGTTGTAAGGCTGCCATATTAAGCCCAAATCTTGGATACCATGAATCATTAACGTGTCAGTTATTTTCAATCAGTAGACTTTACTGCTAGGCAAATGATTGTTGATGATCCTCAACAGATCTGGTGTGCAAAACCGCAAACTGAGGGACAGGTCCTGGGACTTCTCTATAATCCATTGTGGCAATATACAGTAAAAGATTCAATTAATGATATAGTTCAGAAAGTTAAATGGGAATTTAAAAGTTCATGTGGACAGATTTACAGAACTGTCATAGTAAAATCTAAGCCTGCACCAAAAATAAGCCATATGAAAAAAAACCCAATAAAGTAAGAAAAAAAAAATGCCAACTGGAATTAATCAGCGTAATACTGCTGACTTCACAAAACTCCAAATAGTTATTTTTATATAACCAGGTGAGGATACAGACTGTCATAAAATGTATGACAATTCTTATTCACAATGATAGGACTAATTTCTTTCTTGAAGGCTGTACTTTTGTATACTCCTTGTTCAATGAGCGTTACACAAAATAAAAATTTGTGTCAGCATGCTGATTTTAGCACTGTTCCCAGCATCCAAAAAACCCCAAAAGTTAAACAGGCCAAAGCAGTATTTGACCCATACTGAAGCTTTCTTAAGTTGCAGATGAGTGTTTTTCAGAGAACAGTACTCATCCATTAAGCATTGTTTAAATGTATATTCCTCAATAATTCATATATTTGTATAAATTACTCTGGATTAAATGGCAGAGGATTAAAAGCTTCCAGTACTGAATAATTATTGTATTATAACTCTCTTGTATTTTTGTTGCATTTTAACTCTTTAAATTAGGATATTGATGGAATCAGAAAAAATAGGCTAAAAATAAAATTCTATGTTAGTGTAAATTAAATATGTTTGTTTTTCATATGTAACGTTTTGTGTATGTAGCCTGTACTTTGGAATGGGATAGCATATGAAATACCTAAACTTTATTCATGCCCTTTTAATTTATGCTCAAATACACCTTGTAAGGTTCATGTTGATTCCCACTCTGTTCTTTATTATCATATATGAATATGAAAACTTCCCAATGGTAAAATTAATGTCTGCTCTAATAAATTACCATAAAATTTAATGAAATATACTAACCAAACATTTGGTCTAAACCATACAGAACACATAAATAGTGAAGTTATTTTATATTATGTTTTATTTAAGAATTTAAAGTTGTGTCCCTGTAGCTCATCTAGTAAATGGTCAACAACTCATTAATATTGTTTTTTGTAGCAATTACATATTTTGACTTGCTTATTAGAGGCAGTTCTTGAAATTATTAGTGGACACATTTCTATCAACAAAGCCAAAGAACATAGAAAACAATAATTTTACATTATGATCATGTAGTTTGATACTAACAACTGCCACTAATGTGTCATTATGATACATTGCTATGTATTTAGGCGTTGGAATGGCTGCCCAGGGAGGTGGTGGAGTCACCATCCCTGGAGGTGTTTAAGAAAAGACTGGACGTGGCACTTAGTGCCATGGTCTGGTTGGCATGGTGGTGTTAGGGCAAAGGTTGGACTCGATGATCCCAGAGGTCTCTTCCAACCAAATCAATTCTGTGATTCTGTATTAGCTACTTGGTATGAATGCTGTATAGTTGTAATTATTCTCTCTCTCTCTCTATATATATATATCTATATATCAGAAAAATGCATGGGCAACTGTTGAGTCATTCTGTTGTTGTACTTTCTAAGTCCTGAATATACAAGTCATACATTTAGATCATCTGTGTGGCCAAAAGCTGCAAAGTCACTTCAGAAACCTAGCCAAGTAGTTAGCTTTTTCCTGTATTAGTAACAAAAATGGCATTCTAAGTATGTTCCTCTTTAAGTAACATTGTTCATATGAAATTTTTGGTTGAAGGAGATAATAGCAGTTTTAAATATTTAATTGCAAACAACTCGGTCACAGAGCTATGTTAAAATAATCAATTGCTAGCGACAATGATAGTGCTGAGTAAATAAGTCATGGTCTGTGCACCAAGAAAATAAGTTATGATACGAAGTATGGAGTGTGTGACCATGGCAAAGACCGTTTCAGTGTACAGGTCACAACTCCACAGGAGTGAAAGCTTCTAATAATGCTTAAGAACTAATGGAGTATAAGCATTCAGTAACTGGAACTATTCTTATTTCTTTCTCTAAATTTAACATTCTTATGTTAATTCATTATATTATGATCTTTTAGAGATATATTCAGGCCTGCACCTTTCCCTGGCAAGTAAAAATATGATCATATCTGCAGTGTGAAATGGTAATGTATGTGAAATTTCAAGGAAATAGTAGTAAATGCAATGACATTCCTGTCTCATCATCTTTTATTTCAGGCACATACGCATTTTTGCTGGTGAATGTAATGCATAAATTCAAGAGGGGTTGTGGCAATATGAAATAAAAAATGTTTTATTAGGTATGGTTGTTTCACATTATGTATTTCAGTGTCCTTCAGATGAGAAGGGGTGCGTAGTTCACTGAAACTGAAACTCACACCACATAATAGCGATAAGACATCTGTATTTGGTCATTTTGGATTCTTTGCTATTTTTTTACTAAGTAAAGAATGCTTTAGAGAGCCTGAATAAACAAAGGATGAAAGTATATACTAACTTTTCCTACAAAGCGTAGGCTGGGGCTGGGGCTGTTCAGCTTTCTGAGATTCATCAGATAATTTCACCACAATCCAATCCTGCTGCATGGG